>NC_080672.1:404406715-404706715 GCF_030247195.1 Topomyia yanbarensis | reverse complement strand
GCGGAGCGACGTCGGACAGCACACGAAGTAAAGCGATATGGCGTAGCCACATTAGGCGGCAATGTTGATTTATTTATTTATTTTTCTCTTCTGCTTTAAAAATCATGAACTAACTATGATTGGTATGTGACATTTTTAATTCTATAAATAATATTGCTAAACTTTTTTTTTGTTTCACTATAATATACAGAAAAACATATAATTCTTAATACATTATAAATCATCTGTCAGCTTTAGCGTTTCCCGGATTACTGAACAAGTGGTTTAAGCGCCACCTCTTACGAGATCACTTTCATAGTTGCCCGACCAGAAAGCCAGTCCCAAGGTGGGTTGCTTTTACAACATTTCGGGGGTACTCCATCTCGCGGGACTATACCAAACAGTAATCAAAAGATCGCGGCTACTCAACTGGGAATCACTCAGATTAATAGTGATACCACACCCTGATGTGGCATACAATAAAAAGGGGCCTGCCACAATAGATCAAAACAATGGTCGCAGTGGAATATGTACCCAAAAAAAAAGATCGCGGCTAAACTATCAACTCCAGGCTATCACTACTGGCGGAGTCCCTGATAGCTACCAATAATAAGCTTCCGAAACCAGAATGGAGACTGTTTTCCCGAGCAGTCTTATCAGGAGTACATTGAAAAAACTACAGGAGTCGTAACATGAGAACCTTCAACTAAACAAATCTACAGAAATATCACTTGAAACATCTTAACATTGAATAATGGGGCACGCAATCTATTTTTAAGGTTTATTCTACAAAAAGAACATAATTCTTCTTCAAACATTTTTTTCATCTTTTTTCCTAGCATGTGCGGGTGGAGAATCTATTCTACGCTCTAATTTGAAATATTCGGCTTGAGCTTTTGTCACCCGGGGCAAGGACCCGATCATCTCACGCTGTTGCTTTTGATGCGCACTCACCCGCACCCTTTAAAATGTTGACGACTGCTGGTACCGCGCTACTTGCACCAAATTTAAGGAAAGTTATTCGACGACGATACGGCTGTTTTGCGCAGTCTTGCGCCGAGGGTGTTGTTAAGGTCCTAGCTTGGATTTCGGTAACTTTCGTCCATTCGACCTTTTGTCTTTCGACCTTTTGTCATAGATTCTGTTCAGGTAATATCGACAATGGAAGAAGCTGCATAAAGTACCTCAAAAGTTACAACCAGCTGCATCATTGAGGAAGTTAACACTCATAAGAGCAAGAAGCAAGGAAAAAAATCAGATCTTTGCGAACACAAAGGCAGCAATAACGATGATGACCAGGAAGTGTACAATAGCGTGATAGAAATGCATGATCCCTAAGACGCAGTTGATGAGGAAAAAATATTTACCCGCCCCATAAACAGGTATCTACGTGCAATGACTAAGCGCTTACGGGAGATCTACCGGACAACCGGATCCTTCTAGTGGAATAACCCCATTATTTGAAAAAATTCTGTACCACAACTACACTATCTTTTCAAAATACCGAAAAAGCAGAAAAATGTGGAAGTTTTGCTTTTTAAATGCCAATGTCTTGTATACCCAAACTATTCCAAAAAGTTTGGATTTTAATTTTTTCCAGCAAGTAAAACAGGATATAATAAACGATCAGAATGCCGTTTTTACATGCAACTCCATCTAATTCACTAGTTTTAATAATATTTACTTGAAATGCATCTCTCTGTCATCCTCCAGGGTGCTTAGCTTGGCCTTCTTCTTCTTTGTAGCTTGGAAAATAATTGTTTTATACTTAAAACATGAAAATACAGATGACATGAAGCCTACATGACAATAAGAAATTAAACGCTTCTGACATTCTCTGAAGGCCCTTACACAATTAAATAATAATTATACAATACATATGTCAGACCACTCCTAGAATATTACAATTTAGCACGGAGTTCGTACTCCATCTGATAACGAATTGAATCAGTTCAAAAATAATTTAAGTTCGCTTGGGCCACATTTGCTTTTCCATCATATAAAGCACGCAGCATACCTATTAACGTACAAACACTTACAGAACGCCGAGAGTTTGCAATGATTTTTCCTATCAACAACATTATTTAGCAACACATCAATAATTTCCCATATACAATTCAATAAAGTAATTTCGCTAAAAACGGCCCACAGTGGGACCAATCCCAAAAAGATGGTACCAGAAAGATTAGGACAAAACCTATTTGAGGCTTTGGATGTCATTTTAGAGCCAGCATTTCTTCGCAGGATATGTTCGAAATATTATTCTGCAACTTTTTAAATAAAATATTTTTGGGTAGACTAAAGTAGCGTACCCGAGCAAAAAAAAATTTCAAATTCTTTGGCAAAATTGAAGAAAATTATGTTCTGAATAACTTCATCTAGGATCAGGGCCGTCGAGAGCCGCGCCGGGCCCCGGGGTTCGAAATACTGACGGGCCGCACCATATATGACTTCTTATTTCAACATCGATTAGAGGAACTATACAAATGCAACCGTTTCAATTAAATTATTTTTTATGAAAATTGTTTATTTGATACGATTCAATACGTTAGCTTACCAGAGTCGTCAGTATTTTAAATAAGTAATAGATGAAAAAATAAAAATAATAAAGGAATATTTGTTTGTGGCTGGCCATTAGAATGACTTGCGTCCGATTTGCCATTGCAATTGGAAACCTTTTTTGCGACATTGCCATACAGTCCATATCGCCATCGTTCATGCTCCCTTGACGCACGTTAATGCTACCATCGTTAATGCTGCTCAGAATCCGAGCTTAGAAAAATTGACATCCCTTCGTGAGCTTGAAAGAGAAATAAAATTCTATTTATGCCCGCCGCGATGAATCGAAGGTTTGTTTGTTTTCCTCGTCCGTCCGCTCTGAGATCATCAAGCAAAAGTGCACCAGATATAGATTATGCAATTCAGTTATGCTCGAAAATGTAAAAGAACTTCTGCCTTCAAACTGTCCACATAATAACAAATGAATGCTTTGGTTTGTGAATGAATTTATATTTCCTCTGCACTCAACCATTCGATTCTGCATAAAATTTCAGTCAGTTTGGAAGTGAATGAATGAGGGAAGCATTGAAACTGAATATTGAATTCAGCAAATTCATCAGAAATAGGCAACTGAATGTAAAATTTCGCACCACCGATGCTGCCTTGTTTCTTATTGTTGGTACATGTTGATGATTTTGAGGCACTGGATGCAGCTATTGCAGTTGTCACTATGACCTGAACGAATTTTCTTTATTGGTTTCTGAACATGGTAAAATCGGTTTTGGAATCAGTTGTTACATTTGCGCCAACATTCAGAGAGAAAACATTCCGAATACGATGAATGGGATCCAACAGCGAAGTCTGCTGTTAGAAAGACTGAGACAGAGAGTTGTGAGAGAAAAAGTTTCAACTTTTGGTGAATACTAATAGGTAGAATAAGTATCTAGTTCAATTCCCACTTTTTTCTGCATCAAATGTGTACACTGGAACCTCTATTTACGGACCAAGCCAAGGGTTCGTAAATTGAATTAGTTCGTTTTTTGGGATTTAGATCGTAAAAAATTCGCTTCACATTCTTATCAAAATTCGTTGGTTGAGCAACATTATCGATAACCCTAACAATATGGGTATTTCCGGAACGGGCTTGACAAGTAAATGATGAACATGGATATTTGGCACCTTTTTGAAATCCAGAATGGAGACTTCTGATTGAACAATAATCTCGATAACCCTAACAATTTGGGAATTTTTGAAACGGGCTTAATGAGTAGATGATAGAAATGGTACCTTGGAGCTATTTCAAACAATATCTGTATAAACTATGAGGGTATTTTTAAGCGGGTTTGCCGAGTAGATGAGCGATGCCCTTTTGAAGGCCAATATAGCGTCTTCTGGTTCAGAGAAGGTTTCTATAATCATATCATCCGCATCACAAATCAATATACCTATATCTATTCTATGATTATCTTTTTTCGAAAATGTCAATATTTTAGGTTATAGAGATGTCTTAACTGGAATTCGCCATCTTGGTTTTCAAAGTGGCTTCATTCATTGATTTTCGTCATCTACTCGTCAACCCCATTCCGAAAATATCCAACTTTTATTAGTAACATTAGCTAAGTATATGATAAATTGTAAACAACTTCATACTGTACACTTTGACAAACACTTGCGATAAATGATACCAGAATGGTTCTATTGCACTGTTAAATGAATCTAATTGGGTAACGTTCACGTACTTCAGAAAACCATTGGAACGATTGGAACGTAGTTATTATTATTGAGAGGGAAAAACCCGCGGGAGTGGATTTTCAAAAGCTCCTTCTCCCGTAGGCACAAAACCTCTATCTTTTAGGTTGCAACATTTAACAAACAAACCAAATGATACAATGACTAACACTAAACACTGCTTAAAATAAACACTTCTTAAACTCTATCTTACATAGGTAAAGTATTAACATTAACATAAAAAATTGGCTAACACTATCAGGTTTGGGAAAGGGTGCGCGAAAACAATTTTTTTAAAGAAGTGCGAGACAAATTGAAGTCAAAGACATTGTAACATTGATTGAACACTCTACACATGTTACTGACGGGTTCATTTTTGCCATAATTAGTACGAGACACTGGAAGACGGACAAAAGAGTAGGAACGAAGGTTTCGGAGGCGAATATCAATGTTGAGAAGACGGAGTAAATCAGGGCAGTCAATGCGAGACAATAACAGATCAGAGACAAAAGACGCTTTGGTCACATTGCGGCGCAAAGACAGTGTTTCAAGACCAATGAGGTTGCAACGATCTTCGTATCTGGGCAGATTGTAGGGATCGCTCCAAGGCAGGTGGCGCAGCGCAAAACGCACAAATTTACGCTCAATACTCTCGATGCGTTGAATGCTGTTCTTCTAGAAAGGAGCCCAAACAACGGCGGCGTATTCCAGTGTGGAACGAACGAGCGAGCAGTACAACGTTTTTAAGCACTGTACGTTAGTGAAATGCTTAGTAACCCTAAAAATAACTCCTAGATTACGCGAAGCCTTAGACGAGATAAAAGCAATGTGATCCTTAAATGTAAGCTTTGAATCCACAAGAACCACTAAATCTTTCACTGTAGTTTCTCTTTTTAATTTGTTTTGCAAGATAGTGTAGTCGAATGTTACGATGGAGCGTTTTCGTGCAAACGTAATCACAGAACACTTCGAGGCATTCAAAACCATCCTGTTAGTCATGCACCAATTAGCGAAAATGTCTAACTGAGATTGCAAAAACAAAGCATCAGAGTAACTTTTAACTATATGGAATAACTTATAATCATCGGCATAAGACACCTTGAAGCACTTAATCAATGAATCCAGATCGTTTATGTATAGAAGGAAAATATAAGGACCGATATGGCTGCCTTGAGGTACGCCGGACGTTACGTCGAAGGATGAGGATAAATGATTCCCGATTTTAACAGACATTTTACGGCCTGACAAGTAAGATCGAAGCCATTGGTTGATTTTATTGAAGGCGGCCGACAGATCGGTGTATATTGCATCAGCCTGCAATGGATCCTGTAGCGAGCGAGCGATAAATGAGGTGTAGGCTACTAAATTAGTGCAAGTAGATCGCCTGGGAATGAAACCGTGTTGAGTTTCTGAGATGTATCTAGAACAACAATGTGTCAAAAACTCGAGAACGATGAGCTCCAATAATTTCGATAGTGCACATAAAGATGCGATTCCTCGGTGATTGGGAACTTCGCTTTTGGATCCTTTTTTATAAACCGGAAAAACGTAAGATGATTTCCAGATGGTAGGAAACACTCCGGAACTTAACGATATATTGAAAACGACGGACAGAGGTAGGCAAAGCGACGACGAGCATTTTTTAATGATAGATGATGGGATTCCGTCAGGTCCAGGAGTGTTAGAACACTTGAGTTTTGTGCAAGCTTTTTGTACAATATCGGAAGATATCGTGAAATGAGGTCCAATACTAGTCCTACGGGGAATGTTGTCGGCTGCTGCGGAGACTTGTTGATTATTAAGAGTATCATTGGTAAAAACACAGCTGAATTGTTGGCGAAATAACTCACAGATGTCCGGCAATGAAGTCGCTTCTAAATCACCCAGCGACATAGAAGTGGGTAAACCTGACTCACGCCTCTGTTCATTAACGTAATTCCAAAACTTTTTTGGATTGTTACGAAGGTGGCTCTGAATACGATGAAGGTAGGAATTGAAGAGAGACTTATTAAGTTTCTTGTAACAATGATTTAAGAAGATTCTGATTCTTTAGCATATCGGTTCGGTATTTCGAAAACTTTTTTAGAGCTGACCTTTTGGCCAACTTAAACTTTTTTAGTGTACGATTCGACCATGGAGGATATTCACAGCCATGATTGAGTTTTTTAGGAGTAAACTGGTCGATAGCATAAATCAGTACGTTCGAAACAATTTCAGCCGCTGCGTTTGAATCAGATTGTGGCAAGATTTCATTCCAATTGATACGAGACAAGAAAAGGTGCATTCCTCGAAAATCTGTCTTGCGATAGGCATATGTCAGTTTCTCAGTGGTATCTTCGAATGTACAAGGTACACATTTTCGGAGAAAACAATGAAGAGCTGGGTGGTGTTGGCATAGTTTAACGAGATGAGCTGGAGCACGACAAACGGCAAAGTGATCGGAGAGCTCCTGGCTTCCAAAGTAAAGATCCAAAATACAGTTGTTGTCATTAGTGACGTCACATAGTTGAACTAGCCCCGCGGTGCTGTAACCGTCGAGTAGCTGAGTGATACACGTGTTAGTTGATGAGTGTGATGAGTCTGGGTACAGAAATGATGTATTATTGCGAACCCAATTAATGCCGCTAAAGTTGAAGTAGTTGATTGTAATATATTTGCAGTGTCGACAGAAACAATAAACTTCATCAATTAAATTAAAATAAATTTAATTCAGTTAAAAATGCGGGCCCCAAAATAGACCCGGGCCCCAGGGTAGTTGCCCCCCCTGACCCCCCCTCTCGTCGGGCCTGTCTAGGATACCACAGACATCAAACCTCATTTTTTGAGGTAAAATTGTTTTTTTTTTGTTTCGATTATAGAGGTTTTAACCTTAAGGTCATTCGACTCTTCGGGTTAGAAAAATCTCATATGAAAATCTCTAACCCTATGTGCGCGATCGGGGCTCGAACCCAGGTGCACTGCGTACAAGGCAATCGATTTACCAACTACGCTACGCCTACCCCGTAAAATTGTTGTTTTTTTTGTAAAAATGACCAAAAACCAGTTTTTCGACTTTTTTATGCTAAAATGGTAATTGTTTTATTTAATATGTTCTATAAACTTGCAGGTGTCACTGAAATACAACTTTTTGTCGAAGAAACTAATAGTTTAAATCAATATTTTGATTTCTAAAACAATTTTTCTTTTAAATTTGTGCACTATCTTTTTATCAAAGATTTCTGTTTTATGAGAATTTTCGGGCAATCATACTTTGGCTATTCCGATACTCTATTATTCCAACAATTAATTTAATATAACATTGAAACAGGATACAGTGGGACGCATAGTTTGGGTGACCATAAATGTACGACCGTTTATAATATAAAATGTGTTCATATTATTTTTAATTTATATACTTATTAGCTATCAACAAAATGTTATATTTTACTCGCACCTACAAGCCTGTAGAACATATTGTGTTGATCAATTACGGTTAAATATGGAAAAGTTAACAAAATGCAAATTTGAGGTCTTTAGAAAAGTTATCAAATACACTGAAACCTCCATTTACGAACCAAACAGGGGGTTCGTAAATTGAATTAGTTCGTAAAAAAAGTGTTCGTTATTTGGGATTTAGTTCGTAAAAAAAGTTTGCTTCACATTCTTATTAATATTCGTTGGTTGAGCAATATTCTCGATAACCCTGACAATATGTGTATTTTTGGAACGGGCTTGATAAGTAGATGCTGAAAATTGACAATTGGGACCGTTTTGAAATTCAAGTTGGCGACTTCCGGTTGAGCAATATTCTCGATAACCCTAACAATATGGGTATTTTTGGAACGGGCTTGACAAGTAGATGTTGAAAAAAGATTTCTTTTTCTTTACTAAATTTCCCAATTTTCACAAAATTTTGTATTTTTTTTTTTTAAATTCTGGAAGTTTCAGAAAATTTTGCAATTGTACAAAGTTATCAAATTTTTACAATATGTTCAATGTTTTACAAAATTTCCAAATTCATAGAAAATATTCAAATTTTCAAACTTTTCCAAATTTTAACAAATTTTAACTATTTTTCCAAATTCTGTACAGAATTTACAAACTTCTTATAGAAATTGCAATTTTTTACAAATTGTCAATAAAAATTTAAATTTTTGCAAAATTTAAAAAAAAATATTGTTGTTTGTTTTAGAACACTAGTTCACGCCAGAAACGCTTGGCGTTACACTCAAGTTTTTCTAGGATTACTGTGAGAGATGAGGATATTGTATCAACTTTTTCGACCAAAAGAGCTGCGCATTAAACGATGTTCATGATTTTTTATTCGGAAATTCTCTTCTTGTGATAATTTATTTAGGACTTCACTTTTGGATTTTTCGCGTGGAGTAATATGATTCATGTTCATGATTTCAGAAGCTTAGTCATGCTTTTCGTATTTTCTATATATGTCATCATAATGTGTTAGCAGAGGTGGATCCAGAAAAAAAATCGTGGATCCGCCACTGTATGTTAGTCTTCAGCTAGCTATCGGATTTTTTACGAGAAGTAACGTGATATTATGAACTGATTCATAACAGCATTACCGATCAGCAGTATTTCATAGTTTTGTAAACTATTCCACGAACACGTCTACATTATTTTTGGTGCTCAGAGCAGTAATATTTTCTCTTTTTCATTCCGGACATTATACTGAACCTCATCCAATGAATAACAATTTTTCTAATGTTAGGATTATTAGAATCATCGTTTTCATATACACTCAGGTTTTTTTTACGCGTGGGGATACATGCCGCGTAAATGAAAACCGCGTAAATTTCAAAATCCGCGTAAATGAAAACCGCGTAAATTTCAAAATCCGCGTAAAAAACGCGTAAAAAACCGCGCAAAAAACCGCGTAAAAAAACTTGAGTGTAGTTACTATTCGTAGCTGTGATTGGTCGCTAGCAGTTGGCTATATATTTCATGAAACTTTTCACGGAACAAAAATAAATCCATGAATTATATTCTAAATATTGTGAAATACTTCACTTAAAAATTTCAAGGTTATGCGAAGAGTTGTATGAATGAAATTGAAAATGATTAGGAATACCTTCCAAATTTGTGAACATATGTAAACACACGCAATAACCAGTTCACGAACCATGACTAACACTCTGAGTTTCGTGAGATTGTTGGCGTAATAATATTAAGATCATTTTCAAAAATACACATTCCATGAACTAAATCATGAATGTAAAAACGTATTTTATGATTTTAGGAACTATTTCACGATCGCGAATCATGAACCAGTTCACAAGGTATGAATGGCTCAATGACTAAAATTCCGAGTTTCGTGAAATAGTTTATAAGAAAACATGCAGGCCGATTCAAAAAATTCAACTTACATTTATGATAATTTTCTACAAAACTCCTCGCTCACCCTACTTGGATGCTAGATATACGCCACGGGGATTCCGAATAATTCCGAAACCGGTCAACGGATTCTAACGCTAATAGGGACACAGAAACTGGACTAAATTTCAGTTCCATCCAAATCGGTTTAAAATAGGCGGAATCAGAGCAAAATTAAAATAAAATTTTCAGAAAAATTGTAACCAAGTAGTGAAAAGATTAATTCAGATAATCCCAATCACACAGTAGATTGCTTCATACAATCGGCATTTAGCAAAACATCCTAGCGGCATTACTATCAATAAATCATCATTGTTTTTAAATTCAATTGTTCTAAATAGTGTTTATTTTGATTATTTAGCTTGAGGCTTTGAGGTATCCGGAAACATCGATTTTAATACGTTTTCAGCATTTAGTGACGGATAGCTTTTCGCGATATCATTGAATCGTGGAATTGCCCGGGGCTATAATGTTTTATCATCTTCGTCGTATTAATCGTGGTTTATTGTCGAATGTCGATTTCCACCTATAAAAACCAGTCGAAATAGCGCCAGGAAAACGTTCCAATATCATCCAAAGCCTTCTCGTTTTATCGTACCCAAGATCCAGAAGACGCCCCGCAATGAATTTCTACTTTCATTCGTTCGACATTCAAAGACCATATAAATGCAATTGAACTGAAAGGAATCCTTTTACGTGCTACCGAATTCTCTAATTGATCCAATTTGCTAAATTTCAGCAGATCATTCACCCGCCCCCCCACCATCCCCCATTGAATCCAACCACGAAATGCTGAAGGCACAGGAACGAAACAAAATGCTCATGCAATCAATCATATCACGCATGTATGAGAACTCGTTTCGTTGCGAAGCATAGCACAGTCCTATACCACCAGCCGGAACCACTGCAAATCATAATCGGAGTGAAAGCAATTCTAAGACCACTTTAAGCGGATTAGATTAGAAAAAGAGAACGACCGAATTCGGTTGGTTTTCGGGCAACCTGGCGAGCATTGTAATGCTTCCTTCTTCGATGCTTGCTTCATTCCCTAACTCCCACCCACTACCACCACCACCACCCCCACCAGCATGGGAGGAACAACCAAACAACAATAATAAATAGGATTAGTTTTTGCTGTATGTTTTACCCTTCGCTCATTCGCTCGCAAGCCGAAAAAAGGGCTTTCGCTCGACTGGTGTGCCTCCTTCTTCACCATCCGACCCTCTCCCCCCGGAAAACCAAGCGCAATCACGGTCGAAAGCGGAAGAAAATTTAACCCGCTTTTCCGCCAGCCGACAGTCTCGTTGCATTTCGAAATCTTCCGACTCTCCGGCCTATAGGTACTGGGAAATGTTTTGTTCACTTCGCAGCCGCTGCCTCCTGCTCACCCACTAGACATTTCAGTCGATGAAGAAACTTAGGCCGGTTGGTTGGTTGGCGGACTGGCTGAAGGATGCAAAGCGCGAAGTTTATCATTCAAAAGCACTCGAGTGGAAGGTTTCTGCCCACCGCGCGCTGGCGCACTGTCCATCATCCCCCCCCCCCCCCCCCGCCACCGACAGTGTGACGTCTAATTATTTGAATCAAAATTTCATCAACACTGCATTTGTGTCTTACGAGTAAATTTCCCATCAGCTTGAACTCACCCTCATTATTTTTTCAGTTCACTTTGTGCAAACTGAGTTTTATCAGCTCGAAAGCAAGCAGCTACTATTTCTTTCCCTTCAGCCTTCCCCCTGCAGACACCAACCGGCAGGCAGTAATAAAAGAATGTACAGCCTTCCCGGTGCCACTGCGCTGCTAAAACCAGTAGAGTGAAATGGAAAAATGATAACAATTTCCTTTCTTCCTCAAGTTTTTTTTTTCGCTCTCTCCACGCCAATCCGAAATAAGCAAGAAAAATGAAACAAAAGAAAAAGTTCATTTTTATTTTCCTAATTAAAAATTAAGAATGAAAAACAAAAAAAAATAATACGAAGGCCGAGTCGGACCTGGAAGCGGAGAGCCGGACACCAGGAAAGGACCCAACTTCCAATCTGATGAGTGTAATCACTTGAAAATGAAAAACTTTTCAATAAACTTTCCTCGTCATTACATTCAAATGGCAAATTACGCCCGGGCGATATTTTGTCCCTCCGCTTTGTTTATTCCGTCCCCTTTGTTGGTTGTCGCACTCTGTCTCTCGGACACACCAAAAATGGGCCAATTCCGAATCTCGCAGCCAGGGTGGCAACAACCAGAAACAAAGCGTAATCAAACGAAGGAAAGCAAAGAAAAAAAGATTCGTCGCTTTGCAGATACTTTTAATGAGAGCTTGAACCAACAACATCGAGTGAATTGCTGCAGCGCGGCCCCGAGTTCTCGACTTTGCAAGTGAAAATAAGAGGGGGCCGATTTGTTAGAATTACGTTAATTGGTTTACGAAACAAAAAGGGAGAGGGGTTGGGGGGAGGAGTGCCGTGGAATCACTTTCTCCGCTCGAACTGCGAATAATTATTGAATGAAATCACAGTCGAAAATAGGGACCAATTTTATTTTTTTTTTCGTTTGTTTTCCTCCCTCCAAAATGCAGATAAACTTTCCGCCATCGGTCAGCGGGTTCCCCGCGATTGCCTGCCGGATGATGCGAATTCTTCGCGCCAAAGTCAAACATTTTTACTGTTCATTAGGCTCTGGCTTCGACTGCTCTTCACATTCCGTTTTTGTTTTAGTTCAGTTCAGTTCAGTCGTCGGACTGCGCGGAATGCTACGGCGAATGATGAAAGTTACGGGTGCGAGCAATGGCACTTGGTCCATGGTTCCGACAGGAGCGAATTGAAGCTTGATCGGAAAGGAAACAAAATAATTCACAAGTTAATTAGCGCCCTACTCTTTTTCGGTCGAAAGTGTGCGGGGAGAGTAAGGTTTTTGGAAGTTTTATGATAATTTATTCGGTGGCATGCTCTCAAATCGGGGAGGTTTTACAACATATAAATCTTTCGAATTGTTGGGAAATTTTTATATTGGCCTATTACGCAGATTATTAGCATGAAAGATGGTGGGTTAGTTAGCTCTGACGATCTTATATACTAAGACTTAAAATTATTTTTAACCAAACTATTTAACGTGACTAGCGCCATCCCTCGTTGTTACCAGAGCTATTGAATGTACCCCCTGAAAAACCAGACCACTCAGATATGATAATGCTTATTTTCACCGCATTTTCCAAATCGGGTAAAATTAAAATGTCATAATATTTAATTTAAAATTTCCTGTTCGATTTTTTGGTACTTCTTATATTGATTTTCTCTCCTTGATTATGATTAAATAATATACAAAAAACTGCCCCTGATAAAACTACATGCTACACATGCCCTACACAACTATAATGTTTTGTTACATAAAACTTTTTATGTTTCATCAGTAAATCAGAACATCTGGGCACTTGGAACCTCGCTCGGGATCACTTGTTTGCATCGCGAACACAAGTAGTATTACGTTCTTAGATATAGCGACTATCATGGTTGCCAAGCCGGTACCAGATACTGATGGGACGAAGTTAAAATACAATTCATAAGTTTTAAAATTATTGACATTAACTTTATCAATTTTTCTGATAGATGACTTTTAGATTTGAAAGTACTGTTTGTTGTTTTGAAACATTTTTTACAAATTCTTAGTAATCAATAGGTAGGTAGCATTTGCCCAGCAATTATTGTGTACAATCGAAATCGGCTGCAAAGTTTTACCGAAGTAACCAAAATAAGGAATGACCTTTAGTGAGTTGGATCAAATTAAGCAAATATTTTTGATAGGGAATCGGATGACTTTTACAACGATGTTGGAGTTGTTATTTATTTTACTCTGAGGAAACAAATATTTTTTGGATGGGCCGGATTTATAGTATGACAAAAAGTGTTTCAAAAAATGTGACTCAAAATTCAATAGTTGCTTTGAAGTCAAGTTTTATAAAAAGTTGTAGGGAAATTATAAAACCTTAAAAAATACACGACGAAAAAAAATGTTGTTGGAAGTAGTCAAGGAAATAAATTTTGCGAATTGTCCGTCTCCCCAATAGTAACACTAAGCAATTCACTAGATGCAACCGTTTGAAAAGTAGTTTGAAAATAAATTCGCTACAATTGATTGTTTAAAAATAAATATCGCCATTTACGAAAATTTGCAAAAACTAGGAAAATTAGTAAAAATTACGAAGCTTCGTGAAGAAGACAAAATTTAACATATATTACGAAGTTTTGCAAAAATTTCGCTATTTCTACAAATTTCGTAATTTGTACAAAAGTTTGTAATATATACAAAATTTCGTGTAATATTCGTAGATTTTACAAAATTTCGCAATTTTTTCAAAACTTGGTGAATATTAATCAATTTCGTTATTTTTGCCAAATTTTGCAATTTTTACAAAATTTCGCAGCTGTTTTAAATTTCTGTTACAAAATTTCGTAATTATTATGATACTTTGTAATTGTTATAATATATCGCATTTTTACAAAATTTTGTTATTTTTTTCAAAAGTTTACATTTCATGTAAAATATACACAATTTCGTAAAAATTACAAAATTTTGTGAAGTTTTTTGCAAAAATAAACAAATTTTGTAAAAACTACAAAAATAACAAAATTTTGCGAACATTTTAGAATATTAAGTTTTTTTTGAAAAAATAATGAAATGTTTTAACAATTACAAAATTAAACGGCTTTGCAAAAATTACAAAATTTGGTTAAAATTAAATTTTAATTGCAAAATATGCTAAAAAGACGATATTTTGTAACATTTGGATATTTTGAAAAAATTACGAGAGATTTGTAAAATGTGAACAATTTTGTAACTATAGCCAAATTCCGCAAAAGTTATGGATTTTTCAAAAATTGGGAAATTTTCTTAAAATTACGAAATATTGCAAAATTACGAAACATTGTAAAATTTACGAAACTTTGTTAGCACATATAATTTAGTAAAAATTAGAAAATTTTGCTGAAATTTTCAAAACCTCGTGGAAATACAAATGTTGCAAATTTGTAAACGCTCCGATAATTTGTAAAGATTACGAACATTTGCATATTTCACGAAATTTTGCAAAAATTAAGTAATTCTATAAAAATTTCGAAAGATTTGTAAGTTACAAATGTTTGTAAAAATAACAAAATACATTGAAGACCCGTATTTATCAGCCCTTGGCGAATTTTAAGCTGATAAAATAGGGGCATTGATAAAATCGGGATATATATATATATATATATATATATATATATATATATATATATATATATATATATATATATATATATATATATATATATATATATATATATATATATATATATATATATATATATATATATATATATATATATATATATATATATATATATATATATATATATATATATATATATATATATATATATATATATATATATATATATATATATATATATATATATATATATATATATATATATATATATATTTCTGTTTTTTTTTTAATAAACCGGGGGTCCGACAGCGCAAAATTTAAAAAAAATGTAAATTTTGTTGCATTTTTCGGATCTCTAAGATAAGAAATATATACCCAAGAAAGGATTTACTCGAATTCAACATGGTTCGTCTGCTAGAGCCCATCAAAGTACCAACTATCAATTTTCATATAAAGCTGATAAAATCGGGTCAAAAAGCTGATAAAATCGGGAACAGATAAAATCGGGGGCTGATAAAATCGGGTCTCTACTGTAATGTAAAAATCACAACATTCATTAAGAATTGTAAAAATAACAGAATTTTGTAAAAATTACTAAATTTTGTAATAATTACAAAATTTTGTAAAATCTTCACAAAATGTCGCCATATTTACATAATTTTAAAATTTTGAGAAGAATGAAATATTTAAAAAGTTTCTCAAGATTTCGAAATTTTGCAAAAATTTTGAAATTCCGGAAAATAATTCTGTAAACAAAATTTTTAAAAGTTTTGAAATTTTGCAAAATTGGAAAAAATGTGAAGATTACGAAACAACGTATATATAAACTACGAAACTATGTAAACGAAGTTTTTTAAAATCACAAAATGTTGTGAAACTAACAAAATTTTCTAAGAATCGCAAAGTTTTGTAAAAAATGCAATTACAAAATTTTAAAAAAATTACAAAATTGTGTGAAAAATCACGAATTGTTGTAGTTGCGAGTTTTTGTAAAATTTACAAAAAAAAATTGTAAAAATTTGTATAATTTTTACAAAATTCCGTAAATTTTACAAACTTTTAAAAATTTACAAAATTTTGTAAAAATCACGACATTTTGTAAAACTTTCGAAATGTCGGAAAAATTATGAAAGATTTATAAAATGCACACAAAATTATAAAATTTACGAATTTTTTAAAAAAATAATTATATGTTTTAAAATTACGAAATTTTATTTTCAAAATTTTGCAAAAATACATTTTTTTGTAAAAAATGCAAATATTTGGTCAAAATAACAAAACTTTGTAGTAATTGCAAAATTTTGCACAAATTACCAAATTGCATAACAAAATTTAGTAATAATCACAAACATTATTACTAATTTTTTTTAGGACATTTTGTGAAAGTTGTGAAACTTTCTAAAAGTTTGAACATTTTCTAGAAACTTGAAAGCTTTGTAAATATATGAAAAATATGTGAAAATATGATTTTTTTTAGAAATTTCAATATTTTGTAAAAATTTACATTTTTTTAATAATTTGAAACATTTTGTAAAAATATGAAAATTTTGTATAAATATGAAAATTTTGTAAAAATTGCAAAATTTTGTAAAAAATTTAAAAGTACGAAAATATTGTAAATTTTACGAAATTTTGTAAAAAATTGGCTTTTTTGCAAAAAATTACGAAATTTTGTAAAAACTTGGCTATTTTGCAAAAAATTACGAAACTTTGTAAAAATGGCGATATATCGCAAAAATTTTAAAGTACTGTAAAAATTTCAAAATTTGGTGAAACTGAAAAAAATATTGCAAATTTAGGAAATTTTATACAAATAATGAAATTTTGTTAGTGAATAAAATTTTGAAATTTCGTAGAATTTACATTTTTTTAAATTGCGAGTGTTGTAAAATTACAAAAAAAAATGCGAAAATTACGAAAGTTTGTAAACGTAACGATATTTTGAATAGATTACCAACATTTAAAAATTTCATTAAATTTAGTAAATATTACGGCAAGGTGTAAATAATCTATCCCATCTCAAATGACCAAAAGAGTGACATTATCCTTCTTAGCTAAGTCACTCCCAATTATTTATATATTCCCTTTAAACTGAAACGGTCGGTACAGTTGTCTTCGTTTCTTCCTTCTTTAAGATTCAAAACAATTCGTCAATTAAATTATCCATTAAATAAATAGTTTTATTGCCATCTAATTTTAAAACATCTTCAAACCCAACTCTGTACAGTAGGCCTGGCCGTTTTAATATTTGCGACATATGAAAATATGCTTCAAATATTAATATTGACAAGAAAAACACTACAGACTAACTACAGTGTTTTCCAGGATGCTTTTCATTACTTGCTGTGTAAGGGTTAGAATAGAATACAATAGAATATCACGGAATTTTGTCAAAATTTTTGAATTTCGTAAAAAACTTAAAATTTTGTAAAAGACACAAAATTTTGTTAAAATATCAAAATATTCTAAAATTTGCACAATTTTGTATAAATTACAACAATGCTACAAAAATTCAAAATAAAAAACAAATAAAATAAATAAAATAAATTTTGTAAAACAATACGAGAGCTTGCAAAAAGGGCCCTCTAACTAAATCTTGCTTAATTACAAAGTTTTGTAAGGATTTTTTTTGTAAATGAAAAAGTTTAATTACAATATTTTGTAATAATTAAGAAATTTTGCAAAATTTACCAAATTTTCTAACAATTTGAAAAATATTTTTTCTAGATTTTGCACTTTTTCCAAATTTGTGCAATTTTTACGATTTCGCAATTTTATAAATATTTTATATTTTACGCTAAACTTCGTAAAATTACAAAATTTTAGAGAAAATGTGGTTTTACTAATAGCGATTTTTTTAAAGTTACGAAACTTTGTAATAATTTGAAATTTTGTAAAAATTACGTAAAATTTCGGAATTTCGTAAAAATTACAAAATTTTAAAAACATTACAAAATGTTGTAAATATTAGGAAATTGCAAGCTTGTGAAAGTACGAGATTTTGAAAAAAATTGCAAAATTTTGGGAAAATTACAAAATGTTATGAAAATAGCGTGATATTGCAGAAACAACCAAATTTTGCAAAAATCACAAATTTTCGTAAAATTTGCGCAATTTTTTAAACAAATACGACATGCTATAAAAATCAGAAAATTTTGCCAAATAATACATGATTTTAGAATAATTTTTAAAAAAATTACGAAATTTGGAGAAAATTACACAATTTTGCTGAAGTTGCAATTTTCTTTTAATTTTTTGTAAAAACTCCAAGATTTTGTGATTTTCCAAATAATTATATTGACATAATTTCGAAAATTTTTTTTACACATGCGTGATTTTGCACAAATTATGAAATTTTGTAAAAATCGTAAAAATAAATAAATTCTGCAAACATTTTTTTGTAAAAATCACGAAATTTTGCGAAATTACAAGAATGTCCCATATTAATTTCCAAAAGGGAAATTAAACCAGTTTGTGCATTAAGGGCACACAACCTAACTGAAATAGAATGTGATTTTTTGTGTTTGGAATTCATCTTGTCAGTAACTAGCACCAACTGAGTGTCTAGTTGGACGATGTAACTTAACTAGTACCAAAATTAGGCAAGCACAAAACAAAATCTAAACAGTTCGTACGACAGTTTTTATGTCTAACTAATGCTAATGGGTACTAGTTTAGATACACCTAGTTGCTGCTACTTACTGACGAGATGAATTCGAAAGACAAAATAGTGGAAAATTATGAAATTTTGTAATTTTGCAAAATTTGTAATTTTTACAAAGTTGTGTAACTCTATCAACATTTTGCAAAATTTCGCAATATTTGCAAAATGTTGTAGTTTTCATAAAATTTATTTTTTTTTGACAAAATTTCGCATTTTGCACAAAATTTCGCGCATTTCACTTTTTTTTTGTTCTTAGAAAATTCAATTTTGTAAATTTAATATTTCGCAATATTTACAAAATTTTTATTAAAGTTTTATTAAATTTCGTAATTTCTACAAAATTCTACACAAAATTTTATAATTTTTAACAAAATTTTGAAATTTTTCGAAAATTTTGTAATTTTTGCAAAATTTCGAAATTTTACACAAAATTTTCAATTTTTTCGAATTCACCTTGGTTCGTATGGTAGATCAAACTACCAGTTTTCAATTTCAATTTCAAAATCGGGTCGAAAAGCTGACAAAATCGCTGGTAGACAAAATCGGGCGCTAATAAAATCGGGTCATCACTGTATTTACAAAATGTAGTCATCACAAAATTTCATGATTGTTGCAAAATTTCGTTATTTTAACAAAAACTTTTGCAGAATTTCGTAATTTTTTGCAAAATTTTCCAAAATTTCGTAATAATTTCAAAAAAATTTATATTATTAAAATTTTGCATTTTTTTAAAAACTTAGTCACTTTTACAAAATTTAGTATTTTTACGAAATTTCGTGATTTGCAGAAAATGTAATTTGTACAAAACGTAATTTTTGCAAAATTTTGTAAGTTTTATAAAATTTCGTTACTTGTACAAGGTATAGTGATTTTTTCAAAGTTTTATGATTTAAACAAAATTCATTCTTTTTACAAAATGTTATAGCTTTTACAAGCATTTTAAATTTGACAATATTTTGCAATTTTTACAATTTTTTTAATTTTGCAAAGTTTCAAATTTGCAAATTTCTACAAATATTGCTATTATTTCCAGAATTTTCATACTTCTTACAGAAGTTCCAGTTGCTTTGAAAAAATTCCAAACGTTTTTCAAAAATAGCAATTTTTTTACAAATTTTCCAATTTTTTTAAGAAATTACTAGTTTTATAAAATTTTAACTAAATTTACCAATTTAATTTTTAAAAAATTAACAGATGCAAATACAAATTCATCAATCTTATCGATTGAAATTCAAACTTTTTAAGCTTTGAAGTTTTGTAAGCTTCGTAAGACAGCGAATGGAGATTTGATTTTATTATTCAATATTTAATAATTGGCCCCAACCGCCTGAAAGTGACATTTGAGCTGAAGCAAATGCAGTTTTTTCGCTTTGTCTAAAGTATAGCACCTCTCCACTGAGCCGGGTATCGGGATCACTTTAAAGTTCATTATCGAGATGTGCCGTGTGTCTCGACCGATTGTTTCTAAAGCTTTGATTTCAGTGCCATGACAGAAAACATTTTCAATCTTCTCTGGAAAAGATCAACCAAATTCTAGCTAATTAACTGACTAGACATTTTCATTTAAAATATTGGGTACAAATTACAATGGCTTAAAAATAAAAGCCCCAAAAAACACAAGATAGCATACTTTCCCCACTACTTCAAGATTTTCGGGCAACCCCAAGATGGCCAATTACTTGAGCCTACTCTTGAAAAATGAGTTAGAACGTGTCTTATTTTCCGACCGCCCCCGCCACCCTTTCCAGGGAAAGCACCTTTTCACTCCGCCCCGCCCAGGACAATCCCTCCGCGGTGTCACATTTTTGCTAAAAAAGCACGAACTTTAACTTGAATTATGAGTGTACTTTGCACGGCTTCTTCTTTTGTCATATCTTCTACCTCCCCTAGGCCGACCTCCCTTGTTCTCACCCCCTCTCCGGTGCCTTCAGCAACATTCCAACGCTAATGCAGACTTCGTGACGCAGCAGCCCCGCGTTCGGGCTCAGGTCGCGTAGCAAAGAAGAAAAATGCCCCGACAAAAGAGTTACCCTCACACGCGGCCTTGTCAGGAGTGGAATAATAATTTCTGAACTTGGTACGATACTCCGAAGAGAGCGCTCTCTTCCGGTGCCCGAGTGGATATTGTGGAAGGTTTTTGCGAAAAGTCGGAAAATAAGTGTTTATTATCACATTTCAACCCCCTGCAAAAGGGGTTTGAGCGGAAGCGGTTCGCACACTTTTCCACGAGTGATAACACGTGACTCAGCAAAAGGCGAAAGTTGAAATGTCGGAACCGGTATCTTATGGTGTGGCCGCTGCAATCAAGACCGACTTTCACCGAGTCCAGTAATGAGGCCAAAGCAGCGAGAAAGCAAAAATCAATTGGAAATTTATGACTGTCATAAATTTCAATGCGATAAATCATTTAAAATGCAAGGTAATACCGGTCAGCTCAGTCTCAGCTGGGGAGCAGTTACAGAAATCGAACCAATCCTCAAATAGATCAGCATATTTTATCTGTTCTCGAAACCCTCGCCCGTTGAATAATGGGTGAGGGACAAAAAAGGAAAGCAATCTGTTCTTTTTCCATTAATCTTTTCCTAGTTTTTCAGCAATCAGTCGTTGAATCTTGCCTCTCGTCCCCGCCCTCCCACCACCAGCAGTGCTACAACGGTCGATGTAGGAAAAACTCCCTTTCATCGGTGGTCACTTCCAAAGCAAGCGTCTTCCGTCGTCGGCGGAGGGAAGGACTCCCGTAACAATCTCTCATCGCTTTGTCGTTGCGAGAACCAACCGAGAATCGATAGCCCAGCGCGACAGCGTGAGATTTAATTTTTCATTTCCTTCTTATATTTTTCAATGTCTCCTTTTATCGTCTTGGAAGGATCTTTCCGAGATCACCAGAAAGCCGGAGCCGCTCTGCGCCGCAATGGTTATTGATTCCGATAAAATTATCCCCAATAGGAACGGAGACTTTTCCTCCCCCGAGTCGACCAAACTTGCCCCGCTTCGACAGGCAGGCAGTGTGACGGTGTGGAATAAGAAAAGATAAGGAAAATGTAGCGATAGGAAAAAAAAAACCTTTCGCTCCCCATCCACCCCGGATTGTGAGTCGAGGAGTGACAAAACTTAAAGAGGGTTAACACGCGTTCTTCGAGGTTTCGGCCGCGCTTTCGGTAGACGGCGGAGAAGCAGTGCGGCAAGTTTACGATGGTGGGAAGGATAAAAATTATGCTAAAAGCTGTTTTCTGATTGTAAATGGGACATCGTTTGTTTCCTGCAACTGCCTCCTGCTGCTGCTTTTAGTTGGACGAGTTAGTTCGGTGGGATGTCTTTGTTTTCGCCCGCAATAAAGGCTTTGTTTTTATGGTTAACTGTAGGCTTACTTTTATGTGGAACTGATAGTGGGGATTGCTCGTTGTTTCGTGTAACGATGGGGAAGGGGGTACTAGGGCAGCAAAATGCTGCAATTTATAGGTTGGTCTCGGTAACATTTTCATTAGGATTGTTCAAAAGGCTTTGGTTAGGTTAAGAATGTAGTTTTAAGAAAGCAAATGTTATCATTAATGCTAATACACTGTATTCAGAATAGAGTTTTGGCTGATTTTAATGAACATTCCATTGTAATCGATAGGATGCAGCATTGTTTCTGCAACTGTTGAGTAATGTCCACTCTATTATTTGGGTACGTCACTTATCAAAAGAAAGCATAAAGTGATCGTTCGTTAAGTTAAATTAAATAACTTTGGACTCCCAACCATGGTAATATTACATCCCAGGTAACAATTTTATAGCACGCTACAAGGCCAATCCAAGTTTTATAAGTAGCTATGAAGCTACCATAAAACCTTAATTGTTACTTTATAACCTTCATGCCATCGATTAGTTAGAACACTTACTTTACAAGTGTCTATTACAAATACTCTATTAAATTTTCCACGTCTTCAACAAAGTTGATAGCATTCTCAACAACTTTTCCGAAGACAAGTCTCCAACTACTTTTGTTGCAAGAGTGACATTGAACACCCAACAAAATATACAAACGAAATTGTTTCATATTGCGAAACTTCTTCGAAGCTCTCAAACCTTTGCATAAATAAAAGTATTTAAAATGCGCTGATGATCACAAAACCAATCCTGATCAGCTAGAAACATGTAGAAAACGCCATTTCGCATCATTTTCCTACACTGAAAAAAAATCATTTTCATGCACTGAAAAAAATCGATTTTAAAAATTTAAAGTCGATTTAAAAAAACCCGATCTTTGATTTGGATGAAATTTTGATCCATTATAGGTAAATATGTTCCCTACCTACCCTCAAAAATTCAGGTTGGCCACTTTCAATGAAAAAAATTATTTGAAAAAAACTTTTTCTTGTCCGATCTGAATTTTTTTCAGTGTATTTTTTTTCAAAAACTAAACCAATGAAAGTCATAATCATCTCAGAATAGAATTTCCCAACTGCTAGTTGCGTGATACATGCAAAAAGTATCAGTAACGAATTTGGTATTCGTTTGGCACATTACTCTAGATTAACAATCCGAAGTGTAATCGCTATAATTTACGTCCGGAAGTCCCCATCCTGGATTTCAACATGGCGTCAGACATAAACTTCTGACACCTACTCGTCAAGACTACTCCAAAAATACCCAGTCAGTCTAGATTCTAAACTGTGAACTATGGACTCTTCACGCTGGATTCTGGACAACGGGTTCTGGCCTCGATATTCAATGTCGTGTCTGGACTCTTTAATCTGTACTCGGGACTCTGGATTCTGGACTTTTGGCTCTCCCCTCGGGACTCTGGATTCTGGGTTCTGGTCTCTGGACTATGGACACTGAACTTTAGATTCTAAACTCTTCACTCTCATCGCTGGATAATGAACTCTTGGCGCTGAGCTCGAATTTCTGTACGATGCACTCTGAACTCCGAACCATGGGTTCTGGTATCTGGGGTCTTGATCCTTCACTCTGGAATCTGAACTCTAGACTCTGAACATTAGGCTTTGCACTCGGGTTTCTGGATTCTGGACTGTAGGCTCTCTCCTCGGGACTCTGGACTGTAGATTCTGGTCTCTGGGATTTGTGCTCTGGATTCTGGGCTCTGAACTCAAGTCACTGGACTCAGTTTTTTGGGTTGAGGACTCTGGCCTCCGTACGCTGAACTCTGGTCTCTGTGATTTGTGCTCTGGATTCTGGGCTCTGAACTCAAGTCACTGGACTCAGTTTTTTGGGTTGAGGACTCTGGTCTCCGTACTCTGAACTCTGGTCTCAGGATTCTCGTCTCTGGACCCTGAGGTCAAGATTCTGGACTTTGAACTCTGCATCTTGCACTCTTCACCCTGGGTTCTGGAGTCTGGACTCTCGCCTCTAGATTCTATGTTATGCACTCTGGATTCTGGCCTCTGGGTTCTGGGCTCTGGAATCTGAACACTTGCCTCAGTATTTTGGGTTAAGTACTTCGGGCTCTGGATTCTGGTCTCAGAGCTCTGGACTCTGGCCACAGCAATTTGAGGACTCTGGGCTCTGGACTGTGGACCCAAGGTTCTCGACTCTGTTCTCTGCACTCTGAACTCTGGACTCTGCATTCTTAACTCGTGATTCTGAGCTCTCGCCTCAAGATTTTGCGCTGAACTCTGAACTACAGACTGTGTCTCTGTGGATCTATGAGCTCTGGGTCTTGATTCTGGACTTTGGACTCTGAACTGTGGACTCTGGACTCTAAAATCTGGACTATGCACTCTGCACTTGGGCTCTGGATTCTGGACTCCAGACTCTGGGCTCTCTCCTCGGGACTCTGGGTTCCGGTCGCTGGGCTATGGAATCTAAACTCTGGATTATCGAATCTGAACTCTGCATTCTGGACTGTGAGCTCTGGAATCTGGACTCTAAACTCTGGACTCACTATTTTGGGTTAGGGGCCCCGGATTTTGTGTTCTGGACTCTGGTTTATGTGCTGAGGACTCTGAGCGCAGTATTTTGGGATAAGAACTCTAGACTCTCTGGTTTCTGGTCTCTGGACTCTAGGTTTTGGACTCTGGGCTCTGGCTTCTGAGCTCTGAACTGTGGGCTCTGAACTCTGTGCTCTGGACTCTGAACTCTGCAGTCGGAGCTCTGGATTTTGGACCCTGAACTCTGTCTTCGGAACTCTGGGTTCTGATCGCTGCGCTATGGACTCGGGACTCTGCATTCTCGACAATGAGCTCTGGATTCTGGACCCTAGGCTCGCCTCAGTATTTTGGGTTAAGGAATCGCGACTCTGGATTCTGGTCTCTCTCTCCTCGGGACACTAAACTCTGGGCCGTGGAATCTGGAGTCTGGGTTCTCTCCTTGGGATACTGGGTTCTGGTCTCCGGGCTCTGGACCTTGAATAAAAATACACTAAAAAAAATCAGTTTGCACAAGGAAAAGTTTTTTTCAAATAACTTTTTTCCTTGAAAGTGCCCAACTTGAATTTTTGGCGGTAGTTAGGAAACCCAATTACCTATCTTGGAACAAAATTTCATCCAAATCAAAGGTGTTTTTTTGTAAATAGTCTTTAAATTTTTAAAATTGATTTTTTCAGTATATGAGTCGATGAAGAATTTTTTCAATATTTTTATTCAAAAATTTGTTGTAAAAATCACTCCTATAACATTTTCTGTAGGATTTGTCATTTTTAGACTAAACGCATTTGAAACAAATGGGTAAAGAAAGTTTGCCCCTTTTCAAAAGACAGTCTAGATCATTTTTGGAAAAACAAAGTATGCAATGTGGCTTCATATACAAAGCCTTCATATACAGAAAGTTTTATGAAAATCTGAGAGGGTGCAGCCTACTCTGAATACGATTTAGCGCGAAATTCGTCCATTTTGTTATTTAGTTATTTTGCTATTTTGTTATTTTGTTATTTTGTTATTTTGTTATTTTGTTATTTTGCTATTTTGTTATTTTGTTATTTTGTTATTTTGTTATTTTGTTATTTTGTTATTTTGTTATTTTGTTATTTTGTTATTTTGTTATTTTGTTATTTTGTTATTTTGTTATTTTGTTATTTTGTTATTTTGTTATTTTGTTATTTTGTTATTTTGTTATTTTGTTATTTTGTTATTTTGTTATTTTGTTATTTTGTTATTTTGTTATTTTGTTATTTTGTTATTTTGTTATTTTGTTATTTTGTTATTTTGTTATTTTGTTATTTTGTTATTTTGTTATTTTGTTATTTTGTTATTTTGTTATTTTGTTATTTTGTTATTTTGTTATTTTGTTATTTTGTTATTTTGTTATTTTGTTATTTTGTTATTTTGTTATTTTGTTATTTTGTTATTTTGTTATTTTGTTATTTTGTTATTTTGTTATTTTGTTATTTTGTTATTTTGTTATTTTGTTATTTTGTTATTTTGTTATTTTGTTATTTTGTTATTTTGTTATTTTGTTATTTTGTTATTTTGTTATTTTGTTATTTTGTTATTTTGTTGTTTTGTTATTTTGTTATTTTGTTATTTTGTTATTTTGTTATTTTGTTATTTTGTTATTTTGTTATTTTGTTATTTTGTTATTTTGTTATTTTGTTATTTTGTTATTTTGTTATTGTGTTATTTTGTTATTGTGTTATTTTGTTATTTTGTTATTTTGTTATTTTGTTATTTTGTTATTTTGTTATTTTGTTATTTTGTTATTTTGTTATTTTGTTATTTTGTTATTTTGTTATTTTGTTATTTTGTTATTTTGTTATTTTGTTATTTTGTTATTTTGTTATTTTGTTATTTTGTTATTTTGTTATTTTGTTATTTTGTTATTTTGTTATTTTGTTATTTTGTTATTTTGTTATTTTGTTATTTTGTTATTTTGTTATTTTGTTATTTTGTTATTTTGTTATTTTGTTATTTTGTTATTTTGTTATTTTGTTATTTTGTTATTTTGTTATTTTGTTATTTTGTTATTTTGTTATTTTGTTATTTTGTTATTTTGTTATTTTGTTATTTTGTTATTTTGTTATTTTGTTATTTTGTTATTTTGTTATTTTGTTATTTTGTTATTTTGTTATTTTGTTATTTTGTTATTTTGTTATTGTGTTATTTTGTTATTGTGTTATTTTGTCATTTTGTTATTTTGTTATTTTGTTATTTTGTTATTTTGTTATTTTGTTATTTTGTTATTTTGTTATTTTGTTATTTTGTTATTTTGTTATTTTGTTATTTTGTTATTTTGTTATTTTGTTATTTTGTTATTTTGTTATTTTGTTATTTTGTTATTTTGTTATTTTGTTATTTTGTTATTTTGTTATTTTGTTATTTTGTTATTTTGTTATTTTGTTATTTTGTTATTTTGTTATTTTGTTATTTTGTTATTTTGTTATTTTGTTATTTTGTTATTTTGTTATTTTGTTATTTTGTTATTTTGTTATTTTGTTATTTTGTTATTTTGTTATATTGTTATTTTGTTATTTTGTTATTTTGTTATTTTGTTATTTTGTTATTTTATTATTTTATTATTTTATTATTTTATTATTTTATTATTTTATTATTTTATTATTTTGTTATTTTGTATTTTGTGTTTTGCATTGTGTATTTTGTTTTTTTTCATGCATGCTCACGCACACACACAAACTCTCACACACAGACAATTGCCGAATTCGATGAACTGAGTCGAATGGCATATGACAGTCGGCTCTCCGGGCCAGGATTAAGTTGTCGAGGTTCAGAGTGATTGTATAGTCTTTCTATATGAGAAAAGCAAAACAAAGAAACAACTTAACTTGTTCATCTTTTAGTTTCCGAACAGATGGATGGGATTGCACGCTTCACATGCAAACACACGTAAAAAATTGATGCCTTCCACCACCCATATCACCCACTGGTAAGGGCATTGTACCGCATCTGTACGTAAAGAAACCATTTTCCTTTTCTCCCTTCTATCGTGCGTGGAGACTTCCGAGCCGTCAGTCTACCAGTCAGTCAGTCATCCGCCCATTCATCCATCCATCCATCCATCCATCAATCCATCCACCTAGATAACCTGCAAGACCAGATGCGTGTGTCCCCATTCGCGTGTCGTTGTCACCGGGAACAATTGCAAGAGGTTGGTGCTTTCCCATCCGGTTGGGAACTCACGCGAAAAGATGATAGACGCACCAGACTTGCTCGCACCCTCAATGGGTCTGAGTAGCTTCCTGCGGCGGCGTCGGCAACGGTACCACACATAATGGACGAGTCTCCGCCGGTATTAGATTTTCAATTTCAAATCACTTCAAGTTAACACACATAATCCATTTTGGCACAGGGAGAGAGAGAGAGAGAGACAGTGCGGTAAAAAAGCAAAGTCGCACACATCCGGATGATGAGCATTATGATCAGAACCAAAATGGGGTGATGCCGAACCTGCCATGGCGAAGTGATGTGACAGAGATTGGCATCCGTTGAGTAGTGTGCTTTTTTGTCGTCGTCAGGAAATGCTTCAAATTTTTAATAGCGCACTGCGGGAAGCGGTTCTTGCCGAAAAAGTAGCAGCCCAATTTTTTTTCTCTCTTCGATAGACTCACTTCCGTCAGGTCTTTATTCCCTTTTGCTAAGTCGGTATCAAGAAGTCAATTTCTGGACCGCCGTCACTTTCGGATGATAGCAAGGACTAAAAGAAACGGGGCAACAGTAAGAACTATTTCTGCGAACCCCCTCCGGAGGAAGCGAACAAAAATCGACTTATCAGCTCGATGAAAAGCAAACAGTTCACTTTTATGTTAACGGGGTTGCCTCTGGTTGAATGCTCGTTTGGGCGCAGGGCAGAAGTTCGGAAGCGAAAAACGAAAACATAATAACGGAAAATTGCTGGTCGAAAGTACTTTGTTCTATCCTGCTTTTGCTCGTTGCCGCGGCGTACGGTAGGCGGAAGGGAGAGTGATGGAGAAAGAAGCTTTTCGATAAGGAAACTGACTGACTGACTGAGTACTCGAAAAATGGGAACCCTCCCCCAGCTTCAGCTCCTTACTCTTCAGCTCCCAGTGGAACAAGTTATGTAGTCTAAGGAAATAAAACTTAACTGTGATGTGGAATATTCAAAGAGAAAGCTCCGACCGTGTTCTTGTTGGTTGGTCAAGATGATGCCGGGCTGGAACGAACCGACGGACGGTACTTTATTTATCGATAATCGTAAAATAAAGAGTTGCCCATAAAGTTCAATGTTAGGCCTAACCGAATCCGTTTGGAAAGAAACTTGCTTATCTCGAGATGTTTTGGGACGGGAAACGTTCGAAGACACTTCAGATCTATTAGCTGCCCTGGTGGTGTTGTTGATGCTGCTGTTGCTGACGATTACGAAAAATCAGGCACAACTGAAGTTTTTCATCGCGATGTAGGGTGATTTTTTCACAAAGAACGTTATTCTTTATGCTGAAACGATTTTGGCACTGGATGGGTTCTGCTACAATGTATTGGACATTCTGTTGATCTTAAATACCGAGCACGAGAAAGTCATCATAGTGAGTGTTTGTGATGTGGGATTGGTTCAGACGGTTTATAAACATGAGTACTACGGACTGAAAATTGTCGAAACTGAGAGGAAACAGATGTTCTTTCAAATAAGAACAGTTGGTAACCTTATTCAACTGTTATCTTTCTACCTTGTCCACCCATGTCGTCTTTGGTTAGATCCCGAATTAAATAAACAACTCAACGGACAGATCCTCGTAGAACACTGTACCCACCGCGTTTACGGTGAAATGACAATCAACCACATCAACCTGTCGGCTGCTGCCTGGTTGATACCAGGGAGGAGCCTTTGGCCGCGACGCAGCTGCTGCCCCCTGCCCGTGTTGGAACACGAATTCTATTATCAAACTGCCATAAATTTCATCTTAACCTCAACCATTTGCTTGATTTATGCAGTAACGACATAAGCTGCTCCCGGCGGCGACGGCGGCCCTGCAGCTAGAGCACCCACGTTCGTGTGTATGCGTGTGCTCGCGTGTCTGTATGTGTGTGTGCGGATATTTGTGTGAACTTGTTGTATCGCATCCATTACCCGGATGTCACCAGGTTGCTACTACTTGCGCCCTACTCCGGTGCCCACTCGACAAGTACCCAGCCGCACCTAGTCGAGAGTAGTTTGAGCACAATTTACACGTTCAATCCAAATGACGCTCGAAAAAGCTTAGTACAAGTGCGCGGAAGGGGAAGGGTCGGACGGGGCGCGTGATGGCACCTGAAAAGTACTTATAGATGCCATAAACTAATAAAGATAATAATTCTTACTCCCGGCACTTGGGTGCACGCTGATGACTACCAGAGCCAGCGATATAGCAGCGAACACTCCAGGTTAGCGGAAGGAGTGAATTTCCCGATGACACAAATATGTGGCAGCCCTTGAGAGAACGTGAGACGTGAGCCTCGTCGCCGCCCGGGAAAAGTAGCAACAGCAAGCGGTGGCAGAAGTAAATTTATGTTGCCATCGATAGCGACGACGATGTCGGCGAGGTGTCGACCGTAGCCAAAAAGCAACCTGGATTCCACCTGGCTGCTGGTTTGGTTCGCTTTTTCCCAGTGCGAAAAAAGGTGGGGGAATTTCCTCCGAAAGACAAGGCACGTGTGTGACAGTCGGGACATTTTTTTATGTAGGTGGATGGAGGTGAAATATATGAAGTCGCTTGGTGCGATTTTTTTTTATTTTTTGGTTGACTTTTCCGAGCTGCTCTATCTAAATCGCATTCTAAACATGGCAGCGATATAAAAATGTTGTATATGAGACTCGGTGGGAGGTTTGGGAGCGCAGTCAAGCGAAATTGATGAAGAGGCTCTGGCAGGAACGGAAATCTTTAGCAAAGTGCTGCCAAAAATCGTATATAACCACGTTTATGATAATATGATTATTTATGTGTAATATCATTACGAGGAAAATATACGGAAAAGTGAACGTAAGGCCCGCGTGTAGACCGTGCTCGGCGGCAGAGGCGGTGCTCGGTTCGAGCGTGAGTGTCGGAGTTATGATATCATTTTCATTCGCTTGTAATGCAGTTAAATGGGTTTGGAAGAGCCTTGCGTGGGTTGCGAAATGATGAAGAACAGAGTACTTAGGGTGCACTCAACGATTGATGGAATTGTTTTTTTCTTGGAGCGCCTGCCCAGAAAAGCCGATGAATGAATAACCAATTTAATAGTCTTTTCATGGAAATAAATATTTTGAAAGAAACCAGCTATATACCGGGTAAAAAGACTTACTGAAAAGCAACATTCCAAATTTGCTAGGTTCTGTTATAGTATATGTTTAACATTATTTGGTTTGCTATTTAAGTTTCTAAACTATTCAATTGTTTATTTTGGCTAAGATTTATACTGTGTTAATCTACTACACTAAAGTGAAATCGGAAAAAGATGCCTGCGTCTGGTTTTGTAAAGAAAAGAAACAGAATTCCTGTGGATTTTAACTCGTAGGCATTTGTATAATTACTAGTTTAATAAAAAAAACTCTTGAGGGAGAATCTTTGCAAAATGCCAAGCGTTTTGTTCACAACACAAAAAAAAAGATTTCGATCTCGCTTTTTCACCAGCAAACCAGAGTTACCGTGTCTGCTTCCCGAGACATTGACACTCGCCAGTATTTCAGATGTTCACACAAAACGGATGAATTTTTGATATAATTTTTTTAAAAACATTTCGCATAATAAAACATCAGTAGAACAAAAGCGCTTAACGTGACTAAAACCTTCCCCTGGTTATTACTAATAAAACTGTCAAAATTCTACTTTGACCAACACCGAACACCGAAACCAAGATCTCAATCAACAATCTCCAATGCAATCCAGTATAAGAAATATCCACACAACCATGATCGATTAACCGATCCTTTCGTGGTCTACTTCCGGACCAAAAATAAAGCATTCAATATCATCACAATATCGCGATGTTCGGCCTAATTCGATATAACATGGGTTCGGTCAGACAAACCGAGATTAGATGTAAGTTACCTTGCCCAGCCAAACCAGATTACAGGCTAGAAGCTTTAAACGTCGGAGTATCGTGTATACGTACCCACACGGGCAGTTGACATAAATGGGGTTATCACCCAAATTAGTGCAGACATGCGACAATCTGCTGAAGTTTCGGATTGGTACGTACAAAGATGTTACTTTCAGTGAAAACTCTGGATTGCAAACAACGCCATTGCTTAGCAAAAATCGCTGAGGATAAAAAAGCAAGATATTCTCCATCGCTACGGGTGTACGTAGTGGGCGAAAACTCCACATGAGTTCTTGATACGTCCCGCGTTCAAATTACGCTAGAACAAACTGAAACAATTCCTTAAAGCACGCTCCAAGCGCTCTTTTGTAAAATGCTAAAGAGAGCTGCGTCACTGACCACAACTAATTTATACGATTCCTTGCTCAATGCACAGTACGATTCCGACGACACCATTGAAAGCACACGCGGTGCCTTGGAGTTTTCGAAACAGGAAAATCACAATTCTCCACTAAGTTTTCTCATAGACAACTCTCTTTTGTTGGCCGGTTTACATATAACCATATCTTTATTTTATTACTATCGTAAATTCAAGCTCACCTTTCAATATACGGTAAACTATTATTTTAAAAATGTCACATATCCAATTAATTTAACAGTGATGTTCAACATTAATTTACAAATTGACTTTACTAGTTTGATATTACTATAAGAGATTGAACCATAACTGTTGACTGTTCAAAACAAAAGAGACAGAAACTTGCTCGCTTTGAAAAAAATGTGCATCATTACTTACTTGATACTTGATGGGCAACAATTCGCTTCGTTGAATCTACGCCGAGTGAAGAATTCTCCTCAACTGGACCCGGTCCTGGGCCAATCTCATCCAGTCACCCTGGACATTGAGTGCTTTTAGGTCCTCTTCCACTGCAAACAGCCATCGTGTACGCGGCTTGCCACGGAATCGTCGGCCTCTTCCCGGTTCTCTACTGAATATTATCTTCGCCTGTCGTTCTTCCGGCATTCGTGCCACATGACCAGCCCATCGCAGCCTGCCGTTTTTTATTAGCTTGACAATATCCGCAATTCTTCCACTACTTCAAATTTATCACCACCTAACACCACTTCACCACCAACATCACTATTGGACCCACGTATTCTTCCAGCTATCATGTACTTCGTCTTGCTGCTGTTGATTGTGAGGCCATTTCTTGCTGTCTCCTTTTTAAAAGGCACGAATGCCTCTTCCACGGCTCGGCGGTCGATTCCAATGATATCAATATCGTCCGCAAATTCTAGTAGCATATGCGACCGAGTGACGATGGTGCCGTTCCTTTGCACGCCTGCTCTCCTGATGGCACCCTCAAGAGCAATGTTTAACAACAAATTTGACAGCGCATCTCCCTGCTTCAATCCGTCTAAGGTTACGAAGGACGTCGAAATCTCATCCGCTACCCGAACACTTGATTTCGATCCATCCAGCGTTGCAACGAATCAGCCTAACCAGTTTCGTCGGAGTTCATCATTAAAAAATTTAAATTATCTAAAATGAAGAATTTACGAAAAAAAACAATAAAAAATTATCGCCTAACATATGCTTTTTACCATTTAATAGTATAAGATCTAACTAAGATTTAGCCGTATCAACCGAAGATAACCTTGACTAGTCAAACAAGATTGCTTGCTGCATGTACATCGTGTCTACGTACCCGTACAGCTAGTTGAAATTAATGGAGTACTTACCCCAAACGGAACTGAAATGTGAAGGTTTGCTGAAATATGAAGTTGGGACCTTTAAAGACCCAATGTTTTATCAGTGAAAAAATGAAAACACCAAAACCAAAAACTATCTCCAATGCAACCCAGTATAAAAAATAGCCACGACCAATTAACCGATCCTTTCATGGTCTGCTTCCGGATCAACAATAAAGCATTCAATAGCATGGCGATATTGTGAGATTTGACAAAGTGAAAATCGGCCGTATTCGATATAACTTAGATTAAGCCAGATAAACCGAGAGTAGCTGTTGTATTCAATATAGTAAAATGCCGATAGTCGTATGCAAATTTCCTTAGGTGTAACAAACATCGAAACGCAATGATCGAGAGATATATGACTATCAAGGATTTACAGTGTATTTATATACAAAACGCAATCGTAGAAAACGCGTTGCTATCTTACCGGAAGAGATCTAGGTATTGACGAGTAATAAACGAAGCGAGCGACGGATTCTCTCGTTTTACAACCATCGGATTTGAGCTCGGGAGCAGCTTGGAGAGAGAAAGAGAGAGAGAGAGAGAGAGAGAGAGAGAGAGAAAGTTTATAGGTTTTCAGTGCACTAAAGCCCTTGTGCACACTCTCTCACTTTATGCTCTGCTGGTGGTTGAAGAGTGGGAGTTGGCAGGCGCTTATTGAGAATAGCGAAAATTCTATCCACTAGTATTTGGGTCTAAATTTGGACGGGTGACGCTCTGAGCAAAAAAAACCGAACCTCATCCTGTTTGCTTGGTCACGCAAACAGGATCACTTGCTGCAAACATTTTACGCAGGATTATCGTGTATGCGTACCCGCACGGTAGTTGAAATTAATGGAGTGTTACTGAATTTAATGCATATATGCGAAAATATGTGCAGAAGTTTGGAGTTGGGATTTACAAAAATTTCATATTGCACTTGGTGAAAATTCTGAATTGCAAACAACATAACCTTCAATTAGCTAGAGATTACTGGGTAGGGAATGTTATGAAAATTAGAGCCACAGTACTCAAGTGAGAGCAAGGATGTGAAGTAAACAGATCGGAAAATTAGAAGTGGCAGGGTTATTAGAACAGACTTAATATCGTACGGGCTTAACTTTTGTCTTCGGCTGATGAGGGTCGAGCTTAGGCAGCATAACTACGAATCACTCGAGTTCACCAGCATGCCTCTTGGCATAGACAGTCTTGCCGATCTTTACCGTGGGAACCGTGAATGTCGTTAATATGTAAAAAGAAAATGTGACTAACATAGTCGAAATAAAAAAGGTAAAAAAGAACACAACGTTTAGCAAAACTCGCTGAGAATATGAAAGCAACGTATTCTCCATTGTTTCGGGTGTCCTTAGAGTGCAAAAAGTCCACATGAGCCATCGATATGTCCCGCGTTCAAATTACACGCGGAAACACCGAATCGACGCTCCAAGCGCTCTTTTGCGAAAATGTTAAATCACGCTGTATCACTACCCGCTTTATATGATTCCTTGTTCAATGTACAGTACGATCCTGACAACTTCATTGAAAGCACATATTTTGCGGTGCCTAGGAGTTTTTGGAAGAGGAAAATCACTTTCTCCCCTAAGCTTTCTCATAAACAAATAAATTTTTGTGTGCCGGTTAGATATATCCATATTTTGCTTTTGTCACTATTGCAAATTCACACTCCCTTTGAAATGTACGGTGAACTGTTCTTTCAAAAGTGTCGCATATTCAATTCAATAGACGGTGATTTTCAGAACTAACTAAAATTCAGCTATATCAACGGACGGTAACTGTGAATGGCCTTGGCCAGGCAAACAAGATCGCTTGCTGTAAGCATTTTAGGCTGGATTATCGTGTCTATGTAGCCGTACGGATAGTTCAAATTAATGGAGTATATACTCCCAAGGGGACTGATATGGGGAGGTGTGCAGAAGTACAGGGTTGGGACATTCGAAGAGCCAATGTTTCAGTCAGTAAAAATTCTGAATTATTGTTAGCTATGGAGTTCACAAAAAACACAGAGGGCATAATATATTTTTAACGGCATTCAGCTAGCTAGAGATTGCTAAGTAGGGAAAATTGTGAAATTTATAATTAGAAATATACAGATCGGAAAATCAGAATCGGCATAAAATGTCTTCCACTGTACTTGTATTGCAAAATCATGAAGTTTGACATGCCACTAGGTGGGTTTTATAACCGGTCGAATAGTGTCCTTTTCGACGTAGGAACTAGGTTCCCGGAATACCCTAGGATGTGGCCAATTCGTCCAAAAAAACCTCAAAATGTCCTCCACGGTACTTGTATTGCAAAATCATGAAGTTTGACATGCGGCAAGGTGGGTTTCATAACCGGTCGAAAAGTGTCCTTTTTGACGGACGAACCAGGTTCCCGGAATACCCTGGGGTATGGCCAATTCGACCAAAACCCTCAGAATGTTTTCCAATGCATTTGTTTTGCAAAATCATGAAATTTTATGTATCACAAGACGGGTTTGAACATCGGTATGAGTTTTTCGTTTTTCGGAAAGGGGGGTAACCCCAGTACTCCCAACAATATATCCGGAACTACGGTTATTTCCGGAAAGATGATCTTGGTTCCTAAAACTAGACAAATTTTGTGATCGATTCTAAAAAACCGCATCAAGTTTGGTTGGAACTTGAGTACTAAGGGTCAAAATTTCCCTAACTTTCCCTACTTAGTAATCTTTAGCTAATTGAAGTCGTTAAAAAGTAAAAAAATGCTACTTGAAATTGAGAAATTAACATATTGTCCATTGCTTCGGATGACCATCGCAGGATCAGTATTGCCAAAGCTTTATGTTTTAAAAATTTATAACAGATGAACCACCAAAAATAACCCTCTAACTTATTCAACAAAGTTGCTTCCATTTGATCGTTTTATAACTTTGTAGAACATTGCGTAGGTTAATTACACATATCTAACAAAGTTGATACCTTTCATACCCGAGGCACAAGGGCATGAAGCAAATACCGGGAATTGCTTTTAGGATAACCATTAGGCGCAACAACACGCCGGCAATCGAAAATCATTGATTTTACTCAATAAGCCATCCGCGACAAAATTCCTTAAAAGTGGTGACAGCATACCACCTTGAAGGCATCCCTCAGACATTTTTGTTTGTCTTGATGATGACTACAGCCGGATGTTAGACATTACAGGTATCCAGTACACAATGGTACTCTTTAACATCAAACTGCTTCCAAAATCGATTCGAAATATATTTTGTCCAAAGCATTTTTCATATCTTGGAAAACTCATAAGCTTGATTGCGTCTGCGAACAGGCTTTTATAATGTGATCGGCAGCGTTGTGTAACGGTGCGGTAGTTGACTTCCTCTGCCTATATTTAAGTAGCATTACGTGAAGTTGGTATCTGTTTAAGCTAATATCCCGCGTTAAGTGTTCAATGAAACGATCTACTGCTTTGAGAAGGAACGCTGTAATCGGTCTAAAAATATTTGTTTCCTTATAAGACAAACGACGATATTTAACAAATTTAGTCACAACCACGGCTCACAGAAAGGAGGCTTGCTATTCCGCGAATTGACAGTTTTCGGTGACGTCAGAGAAATCGTTGAGATAAACAAACGGATTTCTCGAAAGTTGTTAATTAACAATATTTGAGCTCTTACGGTGGAAAAAATAGTGTGCAATGGATTTTTGACGTAAATTACGCCATAATTACACTAGACACAATGGATAATCAGTGCATCTAAGTGATTATTAGCGTAAATCGGGAATTTGGATGCATGCCATAGAAAACATATCCCACCGTAATTTTTTGATCATAGCAAAGGTTTTGGACATTCGCATAGCTTCCTCTTGATTTCCAGGTGCCGATCATTCGTTAGCAGTAAACAATAATTTCATGTAATTGTTTTCGCCGACGATTTCTATGACGCGCTCTCGTGAAATGTTTACACTCTAACGAACTAACCTAGTATATGTAAGCCGTGGTCACAACGTCTCGGAAAGTGTGTGTAAAAAAGACAGATGAGAACTTCATCTTCGTGAGATCTGTATTTACCAATAGTAATTCTAATTTAACTGTCATGAAAGTCTTTCGATTTTGAAAATCCTCATTGAGACTCGAAACATTCGTGCAAAGGCTTTACCAACTACTTAACTCAGAGGATCAAAAAATATTGCTTCGAATTTTGAGACTAGATTTGAATGCTTCTGATCCTTCCCTGCGTCTGCGATTCCGATTTCAAGCTATACTACATACATAACTCGATGGCATGGCAGGTTCGTCATTTCGCCAATGCATTCGTCTAGAAGCACGAATAACTCTAAGCGGACAAGTCTCCTTGTGTGCTGCTATTTTGAGTGAGTTGCTCATCCACCTCCCTTAGAGACAAAATGATTAAAAAATATCCAGCAAAATAAACTTTGTATAGGTCCCAATTTACAGAATTAGGATTACAAAACGTGACAATATCCAACGAAACTTTTAAATAGTTTAAAAGATATGTTGATGATCATATAATAACGGCTCAAGCTCGTGCAGCTCGAGTTAGTTTGTCAACGCAATCGTATTACTGTCAGAGCAGAGGGTTACATCTAACACATATTTCCTTCCAGACTGGGTAAATATTGGGCGTTTTTGTGCTTTAATTATATTCAGATTCGTGCTACTTAAGCGCTGCATAAAATTAGAGATTCTCAAATTCCCAAATCTTTGTCCCAGTATTATGGAACCCTTTTGAAATCAGAATTGGATGATTCATTGTGTGTCGATAGACGTATTTTCCGTCTATTTTATCAATATTCATATTTACTGTGACAGCACAAATATCGCGTGTTAAGATTTCGGATGTAAGACATGCATCACTAACACTATTCGCACCTAAATAAAGATTCATTCTTTAAAACTTTCATCAAACAAATATTCTATCTCATTTAAGTTCCAAAGCAACAGATGTAAAATTACTGCCCTCAAAAAAACTCTAATTCTCAACCTCTCTCAGCGGGTCACTAATTCACTGCCTCCTAACCTGATTTCTTATTACACCTGTCACATCTACAATTGAATTTGCATAAAATTCCTCCGCCCTCCCCTACCTACCAGGGACCTTCGCACCGCCATACAATTCCCTCAAATTGAAATTTCACCGACGAGTGAAAGTTTCCCGGGCCTCTCCCGGACGGCCTTGGCGGGCAAGCGAACACATCAAACGAAAGGTAACTTCTTTTCAAGCACAACTGGCACACTCTCACACCGAAACACATGAACACACGTAAAGCGGCGTAAAAACCTGCACCAACCAAACAAACATGCCCATCGTCAGCCCCAGAAACCGTGCCCGGGCGCTGAGGTCGGAGGTTACCGTTTGCCACGGGTCATACCCACCGGTACCGACACATTGTTTCGGAGGGAAAATTACCATCATTAACATGCAAATTGAATTGTCACTTTCTCGCGCGCGGCAGCGGCAGCAGCAGCGGCGACGGACGCACAGCGCGCTGACTGAGGAGAAAAGTCATTCGTCTCTTTCTGTTTTGTCCCGCCGCCATTCATCGGTGCGCCACTTAATCATAGGCTCATTCCAACGAGGTCCTGCCCAGACCAACACCCGAGCCCGGCCGTCGCGTCGGTCGGTCGGTTCAGCTAGGGATGGGTCTCTGTAAGCGAGGATTAAACGCGTGAGAAGCGGCAAATCTCCGCCGACGGAATCGGCACTCCAGGGGAATGGCGTATGAATTCTCGTCAACATTCTCACCAGTGTCGCCAGAATGGGAATCCACTTTGATGTCAGCTGACTGATGGGCACATGCACTAGATACGCAAAAAAAGACACGTTGGTAAGCGTGGAGAAAATAAATTATTTAGTAAATAACGTAAGAAATACAGTTGTCGCCCAAGAGGCCTGCGACTGCGCCCTTACTTCCGGTGGTGGTAGAGGGTAAGAAGTGGATGGCAGTGGGTCTGTTACACATCCAATTACCTCTCCCGCTGGGGCGTTCTAATTTAATTCCATTTTCCTGGGAGCATGCTGATGGCAAACTGACTGTGCAGAACTCGTGACAGCGAGTCAAATTGTGCGATGACTCTTCCGGGAATGCAGGGCCTGCTTGCTTGCTTGCTAGCTGATGGGACGCGCGATGCTCGGAAATGATGTCAGCCGGTTTGGGAGGAGGAGGCTTACGTTTTCATCATATACATACACATACCTAGAAGCAGTGAGGGGGTTTCTCGGTTCGGCTCGGTTGATGATTGGTAACTACCGCCTGACAAACAGACGAAAGACGACGCAGTGGGATTATTTATGCACATGTGATTGCGTCATTCGGACAATGACCCGCTGGCAGAATTGATTGGCATCTGTTTTGCGGTGGTAAGTGGTATGAATGATTGGCAGAATGATGATGGGCGACTTGAAATCTAACCAACTAGCAAGCTGTTCTGTTGCTGCAAATGTTCAATCGATCACTAGGACGTTTGGAAATGATTTGAATGAAATTGATGTTGTGAGACTTACTGTTTAAGCCACACATTTTAAATCTTTTAGCGAAAATTGTATGAAGATTTTAAGATGACATTTGCATCAAGCGAACTTTCGGAGAGATGGCAACCCTGCTATCGAAAACAGACGCGGTTTTTGCGCTCTCGTACTTTCAATAGAAAGTTATAGAAAAAATCGTAATTAATGGATATATCTACTTCAAAAGCGTAGTTAAGTATAAAGATATCGATTCCCGGTCGCGTCGTGATTTTCCACAACGCCACTAAGACGTTAAGTGTTTTTGTATCCGGAGTGTAAACTAACCTATAGAACGGCCGTGGAGGTTTGCTTCGTCATGTGTGAAGTGAAAATTCTCCCATAAATTGCTGCTTATCGGGTCGTATAGTACGCGTTTATTCGCCGGAAAGTGTTCAAAAGGACCGTCGGACAGTCGGTCATCATATACCGGAGGAAATGGATTCACGAAGCGTTTTCTGAAGGTTTTTGCATCCCCGCAGAAGCAACTTCAGTTGAGCATAAAAGTGGGACGAGAGAATATACCTCCGCATTCGCCACTCCGCACTTTCGTACAAATGCTGTTGCAGCGGCTGAGAGAGTGAGAAGAGCTATTGCGAAATCGAGATGGACCAACCGACTGAAAAGTGCGTATGCATAGCAGATGCAGAAGACTGGATTGGGATTGTCGCGGTTTGTATAGTTTTCTCTGTCTTTTTCGCTCTTGTGGGGCGTCCATGGACTTACCAGCTTAACCAGGTGCGTTGGTACTGTGCCATTCTGACGTTAACTTGGGAGGCAAACAAACCGCTTCTGAGATTAAGAAGAGGGCGATAGTATTGAAATGCAAGATCTCAATAGGGCCCCTTACACGAGGCGCTAGTAATGTCATTACTGAGCAGTAATGTCACTTTTAGTGATCGTGTAATGACGTGAGTAATGACGGAATTCCCATACAATTCTAGTAATGACACTACTTAGTAATGACACTTTCATTGCGCGCGTAAGGGCCCCTAATGTGCGTACTTTAAACGCAAACAATTGAGATATTTAATTGGTGAGAAAGAGAAAGGATTGCTCGGGCTGTTTGATGCGTGAGAAAGAAGCTGGAGATTCTGAGGATATCTGGAGAAGGTTAGGAATGGGACGAAAAAAGGATAAGCAAGTATCTGTCACTCGCGTAAGTAGGAGATGAGGAAGGAAATAGAAAAACTGGTATATTTTTCTACAGACATATTCTAATTTATATATACAAAAATCAAATAAATACACTAAATACGCGTCGATTTCTTACCTCATGTAAGGAATCGAAAGTCTTATTGTAATGTTATAATTCATTTGATACAAACATTACATTAAGGCGGGGCTGGTTGATGGAACGATGACCTCGGAACATGTCTGGCGCTGTACACGAAATGGGTCATCGCAAAGTCAATTGAGCTAACACCTACCTAAATCCTTGAACCAAGTTATTTGCATGGATATGTTAAAATACATGCAAACATCTTTTTTCTGTAAATCACTACCAGCTAGTGGGAGTTAGGATGGTTAACACACACACACACACACACACACACACATTTGCATGAAGCGAACTTTCCATCCAAAATATTCGCTCACTGCAGCAAGTACTCCTAGCAACAGTAAACCCCATGCTTCAGTAGATCTACGCCAGACGAACTCGAATCAATGACCACACCGTCGATTTCAACTTTGTGGGCGGGCAGGTAGATCCGGCAGTCTTTTATATAATATTTGACTCCAATTATGTCACAGATTCTCAACAGTATCGTGATCACAGCCACAGCCCCAATACCTACTAATGGATACATCGACTCCCAATGTGGCAAATCGTCACCTCTCCCTCTTCTCGATCGGCCAAATCTCTCTCTTTATCTATTTTGCGTCCCATTAGCTAGCTCAGTCACCGCCAGAGTTTGGTGGTGAGTAGTGCTAAGAAGAAGCATATTTAAGTTTGCCCTCAAAGCCTATCGGAAAGTGGTATCGGCAAATTCAGCTGTGATAGAATTTAAATATATTCCTAGTTTTGATGTGAGTCACGTTTTTTTTTCCTTTTTTCAAAGTTTTTAGGAACAGTGCAGTACTATTTCTTCGAAGGGAGCGATACTTCGGAAGGCATCTTATGACGGCTCACGAGGTATGGCATACCGGTCCCAAACAGAGAGAGAGAGAGAGAGAGAGAGAGAGAGAGAGAGAGTTAGATCACAGGTCCAATTCCTGCTTGAGGACATGTCTTTTCTCAGTGTTTCCAATAAAAAGGTGAATTTTCACTGTTTATTCATTCTCGCCGTTCCGGTCATTCTTTCTCGGCCTATTTTTCCAGTGACACGTTCCTAATTAAAAGCGTTTTGAGGGATATATATATATTTTTATCATAAAACGTTTATTTGACACGGCATTTGCAAAAGCTTTTTTACGCCGGGGGTTTTTTTTACATAACATGTTACAAAAGTTCTTAAGACTATCACGTTATAATACAAATTCACTTTCTAATGCTAACACTGAGGATAATCATCATTTTGAATATTTTTTATTTATACTCTATTTTCTTGAATTTCATTGTAAACCTATTGATAGTTTTTCTGTAATCTTTGTTTATTTTTTTTCTTTATTTATATCGTTTTATCTCACTTAACTAACTGCGAAGAAATCTAAATTGTTTGTGGGTAGCAAGGGGAGGGATATATTATAGAAGATGTCTCAACTACCCGATAAAACTATTAGATAGACCAATAGTCTCTGCAGCAAAGCTGTTGCTTCATACATGCTCTGCATCTGCAAAAGGTCAAACAAAACCTATATTCTCACTTTTAGATAAATTAATCACCAAACTGATTCCTTTATAAAATGGACAATGTTTTGTAAATTACTTATATTATACCTCAAAAATTAACCTTTCATGATCAAAAAAATTATAAGGCCTTTGCTGCTTTGGAAACACTGTGTATCGTAGTTTTGATGCATAGCACACTTTACGCTGAGACCACGCTGCGTACTTATGAACATCAGATTACCATGTGCCGATTTTGTCAAAATTTGCTTCCTATGGAAAGCTCTGCTTAGAAACCGTTTAGAGAGAGATTGCATTGTACATGTAATCAACACAAAAAAATTCAATATATTTAGTTTATCCAGCAACGAATGATCTACAACTGTCAATGAAGATGCAAAAAAACAGTGTTTTTTAAGTAGAATACTTCTTTCGCTTGAATATAGAAGCTCTGCACAAACTGATCAGAACTATACGCAGCAATTTTGTATCTTATTCCTTAAAAAAATTACAACTCTTACCATAAATCACGAAAAAAAATGTTAAAAATTTTGATATTGCGAAAGTCTATCATTATCTGCGTTATAGTTCGTACTGTCCGGCATGTGATCCAGCAATATTAGCACCGCCTCTTAGTCATTCAACAAAACGGTAGTTGGCATAAAAGAAATTGTCTGTTTCAAAATCAGTCAGTTCATTTTTTTCGTCGTGATACGGAAGTCGGCAACAAGGACCGGTCGGATCAGACCGTTTCCAGTACACTTCGAAATTAATTTTACTTCAGTTGATCCTAGAAATATAGGTGATCCTTCCACGGCCACAAAAGATGATAAACCCACTGATATTCCCGTGGATATACCGGATATTCCTAAAATTATTCCTTCCCCTGATTCTTCCAATACTCCTCGCTTGAAAAAATATACAGCCAGCTCAAATAGACCATGGATCCATGGATGATCCATTTCACGAAATCACTCAATATTTTAAAGATCTCACGGAAGCTACCCGGCTGTAGCTCAGATAATACGTGTTCGATTTAATAAGCTGCGTATCATAGTAAATGACCTCGATCAGATTGCTTTCTGCGAGCGTTTTACGAAGCAATTTAGGGTAAATGTACCTGCTAAGTCAGTGGAGATCGATGGAGTCGTCTGCGAACCGGGTCTGAAGTGCGAAGACCTGTTGGGTTATCTGCTTTAAGGACCCCTCATTCCAGCATGTGAAAATTTTGGAATGCAAAAAATTGCATTCAGCGAAATCTGCGGAGAATGAGACCACAACTTATTCTCTATCAGACTCGCTGCGGGTGACTTTCTCCGGTTCTTCTCTTTTAAACTAACTAGCGTACCTCGCCGCGTCGCCTCACGATACCGCGAACGAAACGCCGTTTTCAAGGGTGGAGTTCTCGCTTCCTCTCTTATCATGCAGCAATAACGCCCCTAGGTTAGACGGAAACAAATTCAACTTGCTGAAGTATCTGGCTGACAAAACAAGAAGGCGCTTGTTGAATTCACTAAACAAGTTTCTTGAGGGTAACTTTGTCCCTTATGACTGCAGGCAAGTGAAGGTTATCGCGATTTCAAAACCCGGAAAACCAACCTCCGACCACAATTCGTACCGACCAATTGCAATGCTTTTCTGTATCCAAAAGCTGTTCGAAAAAGTGGTCTTGTTACGCCTTGACAATTGGGTCGAAGCAAATGGCTTTATGTCAGACACACAAGTTTGCTTCTGCATAGGCAAATGCCTTGCGTTACTTTCTACAAAAATACAAATCGCCTATGCTTGCTAAGAGCAGATAGCATAAATTTTCTTGAATATTAAGGGAGCTTTAGACTTAGTTTCTATCAACGTTCTGTCAGAGAAGTTGCACAAGCATGGACTTTAAACCGATTTTAAATAACTTTTTGCTAAACTGTTGTCTGAACAGCACATATACTTGTCGCATGGCGATTTAACAACATCACGATTTAGCTACATGGATCATCCCCAGGGTTCATATCTGAGTCTGCTACTCTACAATTTTTACGTGAATGACATTGACGACTGGCAGTGCCAATTTATGCAGGCTAAGGAACCTGCGGGCGACGGGGTGGTCTCTGTTACAGAACCCAGAGCTGCCGATTTGCAAGGACTATTGCAAGATATTTTAGATAATTTGTCTGCTGGGGCTCTTCATTTGGGTGTCGAATTTTCCACAGAGAAAACTGATATGCTCGTCTTCTCTATGAAGCGTAAGCCAGCGCAACTCCAGTTTCTATTACTGGGTGTAACGATCTTTGATTCTTCTGATTATACTATATTCTTCGTCACATCCATGAAGTAATAGATTCGTGGAATTCCGGATCACATACGCCCGCAAGCGATTCTCAATATATTTTATAATTAATTCCGATAAGTCGACTGAAACAAAATTTTCTACTCTGACGGATCAAATCTCGATGAATCCACTGCCTGCGGTATCTTCAATGATAATGTCACCGTTTCACTCAAGCTGATGAAACAATGATTCTGCTTCAGCTTACGTCGAAAATTAGCTGCTATTCAGTAAATAGTTGGGATCATCGACACTTTGCCCACAGATCACTACTTCATTATTTCGAACAGCCTCGAGGCTCTTCGTGTGATGAAGCCCAAAAAGAAATTCTCTTATTTTCTGGGAAAGATACAGGAGTACGTTATTTGAAAAATCTTACCAGTTTACCTTTGGGCCATTTCTCATTGTTCCATCTTGAAATGACTTGAGAATGATCTTTAGCAAAGGTGGGTGAATTAAAAGGTGATATCTACGAAAGACCAATTTGCTTTAACGAATTTTTCAGTATCTGTTTTAAGAGGACACTCAACAGTTGGCAAACTTCGATGAGTAAGCAGGAGCTTCGACACTAGCTACAATCAATTATCCCAAAGGTATCGACGAAGCCTTGGTTCAGGGCGATGGATGTGGATCGGGATTTCATTTGGGTAACGTCCTGGCTTATGTCCAACAACTACACGTTGGATGCGCATTTGCGACTTATTAGGTTTGCAGAAGGTAGTTTGAGTATGTATGACGAGGGCTATCACGACATCGAGCACGTTGTCTGGGTACGGCAAAACAACAATAACAGTAGCAATAGAACAAATCATGATAAAACGAGATAATAAAGTAATGAAAGAAATATGGCAAAAATAATATAAAACATCTAAAATGCAAAAATCCCAACGAGAGCTCAAAAATTGGTCAGCAAAGACAACAAAATACCAAAATTAGCAGCGATAGCAAAACAGAATGAAGCGCAAAAAGAAACAGTTGCAAAAAGTAGTATAAATAGTAGAAATTGTAAAAGTGGTACAAAGAGCAGCAATACCGAAAATATAAAATAGTTGAAAGAGCAAACGTAACCAAAATTATAAAAATAGTAAGAATATTAAAAAACAATAAAATAACAGAAATACCAAAAAATAGCAAATTTAACAAACAAACAAACCGAAAACAGCAAAAATCGAAAAATAGCCTAAAAAAACAAAAAAGCAAACACAACAAAAATACCAACAATTGCAAAAATTTAATAAATGTCAATAAATTGTAAAAATAGCAAGAATTACGAAAATAGTAATAAAATCTAAAATAGCAAAAATAGTAAAAATTGCAGAAATAAAAAAACAGCACCAATAACAAAAATAGAAAAAAGGAATAAAGCTTATAATAGCAAAAAACAACAAAAAATAGTCAAAATAGTCTAAACAAGAAGAATAGAAAATATTGCAAAAACAGTTAAAATATCAAGAACAGCAAAAATTGTCAAAATGGCGCAATTGCCGAATATGACATTAGCTGTGATAATATAATTGCAAAAATATTTAAGGTAGCAGATAGAGTAAAAATACCAAAATCAACAAATATAGCGAAAATAACAAAAAAGAATATAGCGAACATTCTAAAAACATCACTAATGACAAAAAACCTCAATTGCAAAAATAGCAGCAATAACAAGAGACAGTAAAAATTGCAAAAATAGCTAAAAGAGCGGCAATATCAAAAATAGAAAAAATAACAATGAAAATTAAACAGCATAAATAACATAAATAACAAAAATAACTAAAATAACAAAGATAACAAAAACATCAAAAATAGTTAAAATAACAAAGATAACAAAAATAACAAAAATAATAAACATAACAAAAATAACAAAAATAAAAAAATAACAGAAACAGCAAAAATAACAAAAATAACAAAAAAAATAATAAAAATAACCAAAAATTACAAGAATAACGAAAAAAACAAAAATAACAAAAATATCAAAAATAACAAAAAAATAACAAAAATATCAAAAATTACAAAAATAACAAATAAAACAAAAATAACAAAAACAACAAAAATAGCAAAAATAACAAAAATAACAAAAATAACAAAAATAACAAAAATAACAAAAATAACAAAAATAACAAAAATAACAAAAATAACAAAAATAACAAAAATAACAAAAATAACAAAAATAACAAAAATAACAAAAATAACAAAAATAACAACATAACAAAAACAACAAAAATACCAAAAATACCAAAAATAACAAAAATAACAAAAATAACAAAAATAACAAAAATTACAAAAATTACAAAAATTACAAAAATTACAAAAATTACAAAAATTACAAAAATTACAAAAATTACAAAAATTACAAAAATTACAAAAATTACAAAAATTACAAAAATTACAAAAATTACAAAAATTACAAAAATAACAAAAATATCAAAAATCAAAATAACAAAAAAATAATAAAAATAACGGGAGTCGGCGTAGCGTATTGGTAAATCAATTGCCTTGTACGCAGCGCACCTGGGTTCGAGTCCCGACCCCGCACATAGGGTTAGAAATTTTTCCTAAGAGATTTTTCTAACCCGAAGAGGCGAATGACCTTAAGGTTAAAACCTCTATAATTGAAATAAAAAAAAAAAAAAAAATAATAAAAATAACAAAAAAACAAAAATAACAAACATATCAAAAATAACAAAAATAACAAAAATAACAAAAATAACAAAAATAACAAAAATAACAAAAATAACAAAAATAACAAAAATAACAAGATTAACAAAAATAACAAAAATAACAAAAATAACAAAAAAAAACAAAAAAAAACAAAACAAAAATAACAAAACAAAAATAACAAAAATAACAAAATCAACAAAAATAAAAATAACAAAAAAAATAACAAAAATAACACAAAAAAAACAAAAATTGTAAAAATAACAAAAATTACAAAAATACCAAAACTAGCAAAAATAGGAAAAATATTTTTCTTATAACATTATTCAATTCCTGCTTCTAAACACTCAGGAACCGTCGTAGGAGGCCAATGGGGTCAAAGAGACTTTGGTTTGTAATTAGTGATCTGGACTGGCCAAGTAATTATGCATCCATTTTTAAGAATTTTGCAACGTTTCGATATCATAGTAGTACCAGTTTACATAGAAAATTAATGTGCGACCACACTCATAAACCCGTAGCTTCGGAACCGGAATTCCGATTGACACAAAATTCAATCAGTTTTGAATCCATTTCAGTAAGATGCGTTTTTAGAGATAATGGGTTTACTTATTTATATAGAAATTTCTAATGCGAATGCACATTTTAACCAGTAACACAGGAACCATCAGTCCGACCCAAATGAAATCCGATTGCAGTCAACAAGGATACCATTTCTTTCAATTGTAAAAATTGAGTCAGCCGTCCCGGAGAAAGAAAGGTGTATTTAGTTCAGAGATTTTGTCACATCATCGAAGCATCTAGTCCCGTGGTGGGTGGCCAAAGTAGTAAAAGAAAGTTTAATTGGGCGTATGCGGGGATCACAAATCCGAGCCATTTAAGAAATTTTTTAATATTTTTTGCATTGTTTAGGTATCAAAGTGTTAGGTTTATACGAGTATTCGATGCGCAACAGCACTCATCAAACCGCAACTCCGAAACCAGAGCTCCGATCGAAATAAAATTCAATAGTAACCTATGGCGATGTTGCACCATTTATTTCGGCCTAATTTCATTGAAATTGACCTAGCCACCTCTTAGAAAAATAAGAGACTATATTTTATAAATACATACATGAACACAGACACTTTCTAAACTTATAACGAACTTAAGTCGATTGGTATGGAATACTCGGCCTTCCGGGCCTCGGTTAAAAAATCGGTTTTCAGAGTTATTGCATAACCTTTCTATTTACAATGCCATATTTTGCAGTTCAAAAAGTAATAATGGTATGTCAATAAGGTCGTATACTTTATTAAAGTCGGTATAGGTGGTTTCCACATGATTGCCCTTTTCCAAGCTACAAATTCTGAAAGGTTGGATGCTGTTGAGCGGCCATGAAAAAACCGTGCTGTTTGCTTGTTATTTTATGTTCAATACGCTTTTAACAATTTGATTTGCAAGTTTTTTCGAATAATTTCGGAATACATGGGATAATGGAGATTTCGCGCTAGTTCCGGAGGTCCTATTTAGCGTGTAATTTTAAAATTGGTACTATTTGTTGTAAACAAAAGTGAACAGCACAAAAATTTTAAATAAGCGTTTGGACTGCATCTGCATCAGATTCCGACACAAACTTAGTGACGGATTTAAACTAGTGCCGGATTCACACTAATTCCGTAAAACGAAAACAAGTTTTGTGTTTCAGAACTCATTTTCTATCGGAACATTACGCAGGTAAGGGTTTGCTCAGAAGCACAAATCGTGTTTTCATTTTTGGAGCTAGTATCAATCCCGTGTTAGCTTAGTCCTGTCATTAAGTTAGTGTCTGATGAGAAGAATTCGAAGCACGACTCCCAAAACTAATTTATGTACAATTTGTTCATATGCATGCTTAAATAGTGTCAGGCTTTATACTAGACAATATTTAAAATATTGGCTCTCAAACAAGGAATTTTAAAATAAGTTTGAAGTTAGTGACCTGTCCAACAACCAATGAAACCTGCATGAATTCTTCATCATTCGCAGGTCCTTAAGTTTGCAATCGATCGCAGTTTTAGAAAACTCGTACCAATTTGGCAATGAATTGATGAGTGTATAGTTTCATCTTAGGGATCACAAATATCTCATGGTCCTACTTATCTTTAAACGGTGCTTTGCGGCCATCCGCTTCTATGTAGGAATTATATGTGACTTCAGGAGAAGGAAAAAAAAACAACAAACAGTCGAACATTATTTCCAGCTGTTATTCTTTCCATCAACTGGAGGTATCCTGTGTTTAGCTTTGTTTATTTCCTATTAATTATGTATTGTTCCTAATAACGCATTTTATATCGTTCCACAAATTAATGGAAACGGCGGTTATCAAACAGCTGCTTCCAGCAATTTGTTTGTTTCAGCTACTGATACGCGTTTTATGGAATTAAAAATTCAAACGATTCTAGTATAAATATATCCGCTCTTAATCATTAATGTAATTACTTCTCTATTTATTATTGAACGAAAGGAAACCGATTGTTGTTGTCAAATTATTACTATAATCAGAATAATTCCACAATTTCCATTTAAATATTTTACTATATCGAAAAAAGTTTAGATAAAAGAAATTATGTGTCAACGTTTGTTTTTTAGGATTGCTTATATTTCCTTCTACTTCTCCAGAGTTTCAAACAAGCAAATCTCCTAGCTTGATTGAAGCAGTTGACATCTAGGGGAACCATTAGTACGGATCCTGGAAATAAGATGAAAAATTCTTGGCTCCGCACCTATTCGAAAGATGAAGGGGAATTTAAAATGCTATTCAAATACAAGACCAAACAAACGCCTCGCAGCCGAAATATTTTCCAAAAACGAGTTGAACTCGTGTAAACGAGCACGAACAGTTGCTAACAAAACCCGGTAACCGTGCACGGGAAAATCAAAATAATTGTGTCGTCACCTCAGCAGAAATTGTCGTTAACAACGCTACGCCCCGCTGAACCCAGTCAACGCAATATCCTGACTTTTCCTCCGCCTCTCCCCCACTCCACTCTCCCACATCATTACGTAAAGTGTGCCGAACAACACGATCCCACTTTAGCACAATGACACACCTCAATCGAAAGCTCCGGTGGGGGGGGGAACTTCTGCCAACCCGGCGGTGATGACTTTTCCGGCAATACTTGCGGCAGCGGCACCAACCACACTTTAAAACTATTGTCACTGCGCCAACCCAACCAACCAACCAATGAAACCAACAACGTTTGTTAACCTTCGTCATACCGAGAAACGGCAGCCTCGGAGCTCTCGGGTAGTGCCTAAACTACTTCCCATATATCCAACCCCGGGAAGACTAACACCAGAGCAGCAAGGCAAAAAGCAAGCAGCAATAATGATGACGGTGTTTTAATGAATTTTAAAACGATGACTTTGAGGAATATTTCAATATAGATAATGAACAACGCGTCATTATCGCTGACTTCCAGGGGGTTCCGCGAGAAACAGCAGACCGATAACGAGTATCGAGTTAGCACACATACGCCAAACACCCCCCACCACTCCCCCCAACCACCACTCTTCAAACAGTCCCCGACACACATACACACACTTATGCACGAGACAACGGGGGAAGTGGGCTCAACGAGTTTCCGATCCTATCATCGTGGCACAGTGTCCCTAAATAGTGTCGGGAAGCCCGGGCGAAACTGCTTACCTAAGTGGAGAAAGGAGTCGACCCGCGCTGAGACAGCCTTTTTACACGATTTTACACGGACGTGAAATCGTTTAGCGAAATGAGTGGCGGTGAAAAATGTTCAGCTAATATTTCACTGTGGGGTGTTGGTTGAAGTGCAACCCAAAAAGCTATTCCAGACGTCATCATACAGTTAGTTCTACGGTTAACTGATGATTTTGATTACGTTTATAAATTTTGTGAGACATTTCCAATCCCCTGGGACGACCAGCGGACAACTGTCGGTGGTCATTGTCTTGTAGGCATACGCCTTCCGATTGAGGTCAATGTTGGTCCCGAACGTATTCATCCCCATCCCCGGGACTCGTTAGCTAGCTGTCATCCAGGATGATATCCCTGCACCGCTGATTGACTGCTACTGCGTACGCGCGTACGGACTCTGTCCTGGCCAATATCCCTTCCGGCAGTGTAATTAAAGCGATAGTTTAGTATTATTATTGTGTTCATCGTTAGCCGCCCGCTCTGTCAGTGGGGAGAAGGGCTGATTGTATTGTCGGTTGACCGCCCGGATGAATGACCTATGGCGGATTGAAGCAGGCGGCGGAGGAGGTGGTTTGTAGAAACAACCGCGTTTCATTGATGACAGGTTGATGGAGTGTTTCTTACCTCGTCGGTGCCACACGTGACTGTATCGGACGCAGTGTGAGTGAGTGACGGGGACGGGGAGAAACAGAGACCTGAAACCAATCCCGACGACCAGACACAGGACACATCGAACGTGTAGTAGGTTGAGAATCGATCCTTCACGCTACATTTGCTGGATGGGAAATGGGATATCCGTGGTGGGTTGGTGGACGAGTGGGCGGAGGGGGGTCACTCTGCAGGGCGGCAAACTAATGGACATGCGAAATTGGTTTTCTTGCCCGATGCTAGGGGCGGTGTGTGTGTGTGTGTAAATTGATGCTCAAATTGAAATTTTCCACCCGAAATGTTTCGAAGATTGCTGACGGGTTCTTCTTCTCTTTTGTCTCTCGTTACAGGTAAGCCTATTGTCTCTCCGATGCTTTGATGTGGCCAATCTGGGATAGTGAGTATAGTGCGATGTGAGCCGATACCGGTGTTGACGATTAGGATGATGATGATGATGGTGATGACGATGACGATGATGATAAATCGGTTGAGATTATTTCCGAACAAGGGAACATCATGCTCAGGAATGTGCCATCATTTCGTTTCATTTATTAAACCAACCAGGATGGTAAATGTGGGCAAAACCATGCACAGAAATGTTAAATTGTTATTGTAACTAAATGAATTTCTAGGATGACTAATGGTTCGTAGAGTTGGTCCTAGTGATAGAATATTTTGGTTTGTACAAACATCGAGCAGACGTGTTCACTTATCTTATGAATTTTGATTCAGCACTGAATCTTATATTTTAAATGTTTCGAGAATGCTCGACATGTTAGAAGTATTTAATTTACCCACAAGTGAGATAAGATCGTTTTTAAATTAATTCGGATTTGCATGTTTTGACCTCGTTTCATCACTAGCTGTAAGATTAACTTGGTCGTCAATTAGGCACTAAATCGAACAAAAATATCACATAACGTACATGCACGGGTGAGCGACTATTCGAGACTGACGTCACGGATTCCCAGAAGATGTAAGACCATAGCGAAATCGAAACATTTTTGACTAACAAACTAACTTATTCGACTTAGTCTAATCAGTAGCTGACATACCGAATTGACCATCTGCTAGACACTGAATCAGTCTGCCAGTTACTGATGAGACAAAGTCGAAGCAAAAAACACCAACTTAAGCAAGCAAGGCATTGTGTTCTCATGTACAAATTAGGTTTTATAAAAATTAATCCATAGGAAGAAAGTGTAGCGTAGCGGCCTAGTAAGAAGTATTTTTAGGGGAGGGAGAGGTGCTGGTTAATTTTTTTATAGCAAAGTTTAAGAAACATCAGAAGCCTGGCCCGTACTGCATTGGCACTTTGTGGGACTCACTTTCGTGCCTAACCACTAAAAACACTCTTTTTTCGTCATTCTTCCTCACGGAACTACATCAAGGTATTACTTCGTGGGGGAAGCTCGTTGTGTCGTCGCACCTCTTTCTTCCGCTCTATCTCGGAGATTTACTTGGTTCATGAAATGGCTCAACCTTTGAGCTTTGATTTAATTCTCGACTCTTCTCTTGCTTATTGTCTCCATCTATTAGGCCGTCATTTTGTTCTCCTTCTAGTGAGCCGCTTAGATGCTAATTCCATGAGCCATTTAGCTCCCGTTTCAGTGAGTCAGTCAGCTCCCAGCCTCATCACGATCTATTCGTATAATTTCAGACGGTGAACTTACCCTACTCCGACTGAGAGTTCCCCGACGGAGGAATTTCTCCCAACTCCAATACCCGGTTCTTTGATCCATTTAGCGCCTGGCTTTATCGAGATCTACTCGGATATTATCTGGCGGTGAACCACCCTACTTCGACTAAGAGTTCCCCGTCAGCGGAATTTCTCTCAGTACCTATGTCTGTTTCGTAAGTCAATTAGCTTAGTCGGATAGTCTACGGCGGTGAACCTACCGTACTGTAAATTTCTCGGCAGTGGATTTCACCCGACAATGATTGGAAACTCGGAACATGGAATGTCAGGACTTTGAATGAACCCGAACGAGTTAGTCTTTTGGCTCGCGAACTGCAGACGGTTGGAGTGAGCATGGCTGCGAGTCAGGAGGTGCGGTGGCCTAAAACTGGAGAACGTGAATTCAGGGCGGCGGTGAATCCCATCGCCAATACTTCCTTCAAATACAACATCTACTATAGAGGCGGCTAAAAGACAGAACATGGAGTCGGTTTCATAGTGATTGGCAAGCAGATGAAGCGTGTTATAAGGTGGAAACCGGTTAGCGAGCGAATCTGTGTATTGAGGGTTCGGGGCAAATTCTTCAACTACAGCTTGATCAACATCTATGCACCGACAAACGATAAACCCGATGACGTGAAGGACGCGTTTTACGAGTGTCTCGACAAAACCTACGGTGAGTGCCCAAAGCATGACGTGAAAATTGTTATCGGGGACGCCAACGCTCAGTTCAGTAGAGAGGACTTTTTCCGTCCAATCATTGATAAGAAGAGCCTTCACTCTGTAACCAATGACAACGGCCTGAGACTAGTGACTAGAGGGATGGCCATCAGCAGCACTTACTTTGCACGCAAAGATATCCGTAAGCACACCTGGATGCACCCGAATGGCGAAACTTGCAATCAAATAGACCATGTCCTGATAGACGGCCGACACTTCTCGGATGTTTTAGATGTGAGGACCTTCAGAGGACCAAACATCGACTCTGATCACTATCTCGTTGTCAGTAAGATTCGAGCACGGTTATCAACCGTAGCGAACTCAAGAACTCTGCGACCGTTGCGTTTTAATATCCAGCGCTTCTCAGCAGACGGACGAGTACCGCCAGAACCTTGATAAGCAGATAAGGGGAATCAACGTAGATGACAACCTCAACAATCCGTGGGAGTCAATCCACGGAGCGGTGAGCACAGCAGCGCGAGAAGTAATAGGTACTGCTCAGAGACGACCCAGAAACGCTTGGTTCGATGAGGAGTGCCAGAGAGTGACGGATGAGAAAAATGCTGCCAGAAGCTGGATGTTAGTGTCTGGTACCCGGCAGAACAGAGAGCGGTACAAGGAAGCAAGAGGAGCCGAAAAAAGAATTCACCGAAGAAAAAAGAAGTATGAGAAGAACATCATTACTGAGGCGCAAAACAGTATGGAACAAAATGATATGCAGAAATTTTATGAAACTGTCAATGGCGTACGGAGAAAAACAGCGCCGTCTCCCGTCATGTGCAATGACCGTGAAGGTAATTTGCTGACAGAAAAAAACTATGGTAGCATCCAGGTGGAGAGAGCACTTCGAGACATTGTTGAATGGAGAGAATGTTAGCGCGTCAACGAATAGAATAAGGATAAGTGACGATGGACTAGCTGTGGAGCCTCCGACGCTAAAAGAGGTGAAAAAGGCAATCTAAGAGCTGAAAAACTGTAAGGCTACTGGAAAGGTCGAGCTCCCGGCCGAGCTTTTCAAACACGGTAGTAAGCAGCTGCACGAAATACTTCACCGTACTCTTTTGAAGGTATGAGAAAAAGAAGAACTACATACTGACTGGCTAGAGGCTCATTTGGCCCTTATAAAAAAAGGACACAGACTGGAGTGCGTCAATTATCGAGGAATATCGCTCCTCAATTCGGCGTACAAAATTATGTCACGTATTCTGTTCAACAGATTGAGGCCATTGGAGGAGTCTTTCGTCGGCGAATACCAAGGTGATTTTCGTGAAGGCAGATCAACAACGGAACACATGTTTACCCTGCGAAAGATCCTAGATCAATTCAGTGAAAAGAAACGAGTTATGGCAGATTATGGTAGAACATGGTTTTCCGACGAAGCTGATTAGGCTGGTTCTTGCAACGCTGGATGGATCGAAATCAAGTGTTCGGGTTGTGGATGAGATTTCGACGTCCTTCGTAACCTTAGACGGATTGAAGCAGGGTGATGCGCTGACAAAATTGCTGTTCAACATTGCTCTTGTAGGTGCCATCAGGAGAGCAGGCGTGCAAAGGAACGGTACCATCGTCACTCGGTCGCATATGCTCCTAGGATTTGCGGACGATATTGATATCATTGGAATCGACCGCCGAGCCGTGGAAGAGGCATTCGTGCCTTTTAAAAGGGAGACAGCAAGAATTGGCCTCACAATCAACACCAGCAAGACGAAGTACATGATAGCTGGAAGGATACGTGTGTCCAATAGTGATGTTGGTGGTGAAGTAGTGTTGAGTGGCGATAAATTTGAAATAGTGGAAGAATTTGTGTACCTTGGAACTCTAGTGACGTGCGATAATGATGTTACCCGCGAGGTGAAAAGGCGTCTAGCAGCTGCAAATAGGGCTTTTTACGGACTTCGTAGCCAGCTGAAGTCCCGTAGTTTGCTGACGAAGACAAAATTCGCGTAGTTCCGGTTGCTTTGTACGGCCATGAAACGTGGACGTTAAAGGAAGTTGATCGTAGAGCGTTCGGTGTCTTCGAACGTAAGATGCTGCGAATAATACTCGGCGGTAAAGAAGAAAATGGCATCTGGCGGCGTCGCATGAATCACGAGTTATACCAAGTATATAAAGGAGTGGATATTGTCAAGCTAATAAAAAACGGCAGGCTGTGTGGGTTGGTCATATGGCACGAATGCCGGAAGAACGACAGGCGAAGATAATATTCAGTAGACAACCGGGAAGAGGCCGACGACTCTGTGGCAGTTCGCGTACACGATGGCTGTTGGCAGTGGAAGGGGGCCTAATAACACTCAATGTCCAGAGTGACTGGAATAGATTGGCCCAGGACCGGGTCCAGTGGAGATTTCTTCACTCGGCGTAGATTCAACAAAGCGAATTGTTGCCCATCAAGTATCAAGTAAAGTAAGGATTTCATCCGACACTGATGTTCGATTCCATGAGCCACTAAGCTCTCCGTTTCGTCTCGATCTACTCGGCTAGATCGGCGGTGGATCTAGCGTACTCAACGGGCTAGCCAGTAGGTGCTGAGGTGTGTCCAGCGATTCCGACTGGAGCACAGCTTCTGGGTCACTAACGCCCCAACGACCCTCAGCTAGCTATTCGACGAGGTCTACTCCCTCTAATCCCCAACGGTGGATCGAGCCTACTCACGAGCTATCCGGTAGGGTGTCGAAGTCGATCCGGCGATTCCGGTGAAGCATGACGTCCGGTTCACTGACGCCCCGACTACCCGAACCCGGTACTACGTTGCGTACTACTCGCGTAATACTCAACAGCTTAGAGAGTATACTCGTAACCACTCTGTTGACAGTATTCCAGATATGCTCGTCGTTGCACATCTGTTCGACGATATTATGAACTATCACACCAGGCATACCTAGAGTATTCGAAGACCACATGTTCCGGTGTCTCTTGCACGTTCACTCACTCCAGGCAAAGAGGTGGCGAAGCATACCTCAACCGATGCAGATACTTCTGGAAGCATCCGTGCCCGGACGAAAACTGCGTCAAATAGTTCAACTCGTCATGGTTCCTACGCACCCACACCGACACATTTGGGATGAGTTGGTGGGTCCACTTTGTCACACTCTAGCTGCCACTTAGCCAACGAGTCCACTCGGACCAGTCTCCCTGCATTTTGTGTATTCCTCCACTGGTAGCATTCCACGTCCTCAGCCAGAGTGATGCAGATAGGAATCATCCCGGCAATAACTCCTACCGACTCTGCGTATATCGCTCTGTACGCGCTCGCGACATGAACAGCCATTAGGCGAAACGTGCTTGTCAACCTCGTCCGGTTCCGATTGAGTTCAGTGCAGCAGCGCAGGCCGGTACGCCATACCTCAGTATTGAGGATGAAAACGTCTCGGGTTGCATCTTGCTCCTCCGATGCTCCGCATGATCCTTGCCCAAATGTTCACCAGTCGTCCCGGTCCTGTGTGCGGGAGTGGAGAAAGGGTCTTCCAAACTTCCTACTGCGGCAAGTACCCATCCATTCAGAATAATTCAAGCGCTGAAATGTTCCCCGATTCCAGTTCTCCGTTAATTGCGTCGTATAAGCACCAGATGCCGCTCCTCCTGCCAGCGAACCGCTGCTGTTTACGTGAGGTACCTAGTCCAGCTTTGTTGCATACATCCCACGTCATCTCGTCTCTTCGGTCACCGGGACGCACACTTGCCGCCAGTCGTGAGGAAGCCCTTAGTCCCCCCATCACAGTCGAGCCATTCCTGCCAGCGACCAGCAGCCGTCCCGGTCCTGTGGTGGAGTTGGGACGAGGGGTCTTCCGTAAACCTACCTCAGGCAAGTACAATGCATCTGTGAGCTCTTCCTTGCCTCAAAGCTCTTCGATTTCCAGCCTTGGTCAACGACGGGATAAGCTGCTGTTATACTACCAAAATGTTGGTGGTATCAACTCAATCGTCGAGCAATACCGCCTTGCAATATCCGATAAGAATTTTGACATCATTGTCTTCGTCGAAACGTGGTTGAACGATGACACGCTTTCCAGTCTGGTGTTCGGTACTGGATACGAAGTGTTTCGTTGCGACCGGAGCCCTAGCAATAGCCGAAAATCCACCGGAGCGGCGTATTAGTAGCGGTTAATACCAGTTTGAAGGCAAAAACTGTCGAGAATATTTCTTGGGCTTGTCTAGAGCAGGTTTGGACGATTATCGAGCTTGGCGACCGTAAGTTATACTTGTGTGCGTTGTATGTTCCACCCGACCGCGCTCGTGATATCGAATATGTTGAAGCACACTGCAGCTCACTTTTTACTATCCTCGAAGACGCGAACGCAGTTGATGAGATCATGGTACTAGGAGATTTTAATCTTCCTAGCATTTCATGGAAGTCTTCCCGCAACGGATTCCTTTATCCGGATTCGGACCATTCCGTACTCCACCCATCTGCAGTGAGGCTACTTGACAGCTATAGCTCAGCCACGTTACTACAAATCAATTCTATTGCCAATGAAAATAGCCGCCATCTCGATCTTTGTTTTGCCAGCGATCAGGTTTCCGCCACATCAATAGTGATGGCGCCCTCTCCTCTAGTAAAACCAGTGATGCATCATCCTCCATTGATCGCTACGATTGATGCCACTGTGGTGCATGATTTCGATATTGCACCACGTTCTGTCACCTACGATTTCCGTAAAGCCGACCATCGCAGTATCGCAGACCTTTTTTCCACCATCGATTGGGAAAATATTTTGGACCTCGAGGATGTCGAATCCGCAGTCCAAACCTTTTCCAACGTTCTGGCGTACGTTATTGACAGGTACGTTCCGAAGAAAGTTCACCATCGACAAACCGGCCCTCCATGGCAAACGAGTACATTGCGACGGTTGAAGTCTATTAAGAGAGCTGCCCTGCGGAGGTTTACCAAGTATCGTACAATATCACTCAGAGACTATTACGTCAGTCTCAACCATGCGTACAAACGAGCCAGTCAAAACTGTTTCTATCGATATCAGCAAAATATTCAGCGTAATCTCAAGTCGCATCCTAAACGTTTCTGGAAATATGTAAACGAACAGCGCAAGGAATCTGGACTGCCGTCGTCTATGACTTTCAATGGTAACACAGCTTCCACATCACGAGATATATGTGCACTTTTCTCGGAAAAATTCGCGAACGTGTTCGCAGATGAGGAATTAACTATTGAGCAAATCGAACTCGCTGCTAGCAGAGCTCCACTTGTGGGTCAAACTCTGAGTGCTATCGATGTCAACGCAACGATGATTACCAGAGCTTCCTCTCGACTTAAGTCATCCTTAAATCCGGGACCCGACGGGTTCCCCTCCGCTTTTCTGTTAAGGCACATTGAAGTTTTGGTTAACCCGCTTCTTCACATCTTTCGAACATCTATTGGCAGAGGTATTTTTCCATCTTGCTGGAAATCAGCGAACATGTTCCCAGTACATAAAAAGGGAAATAAGCGAGACGTCAATAACTGCCGTGGAATAACTTCATTGAGTGCTGTCTCGAAGTTGTTCGAGCTTGTGATTATGGAACCTCTTCAGGCTCACTGTAAGCAGTACCTAAGTGACGATCAACACGGCTTCACGTCTGGGCGGTCAACTGCGTCTAACCTATTATGTTTAACATCCTTCATAACAGAGAGTATGGAACATCGCGCTCAAACCGACGTTGTTTACACCGACTTATCTGCCGCTTTTGACAAGATAAACCACGATATCTCAATAGCAAAATATGGAGAGATTTGGAATTAATGGTAGTATTTTGCAATGGTTTCGATCCTACCTCACTGACCGAGAGATAACGGTTGTCATAGGAGAATGCCAGGCCCCTGCATTCTCTTCTACATCTGGAATACCTCAAGGAAGCCACTTGGGACCGTTGATGTTTCTGATATACTTCAATGATGTACATCTAATTTTGAAGACTCCACGATTATCGTTCGCAGATGACCTCAATATTTTTCGCCTAATTCGTTCAATTGAAGATTGCAGAGTTCTCCAACAGCAGCTTCAAGTCCTTGCTGATTGGTGCAATACGAACCGCATGTATGTAAACCCGAAGAAGTGCTCGGTAATATCTTTTTCACGGAAGAAGGATTCGATTTATTTTAACTACCGTCTACTAGAGACAGAAATCGAACGTGTCAGTCACGTGAAGGATCTGGGAGTAATTCTGGATTCTCAACTTACGTTTAAACAACACGTATCCTATGCAGTAGGTAAAGCGTCTCGAGCACTGGGATGCATATTCAGGATAGCCAAAAACTTTACGGATGTTTATTGTCTCAAATCGCTGTACTGCTCTTTATCCCGATCAATTCTAGAATATTGCCCTGAAGTGTGGAGCCCGAACTATAATAATGGCGTTGAAAGAATTGAAAGTGTGCAGGCTCCGTAGATTGCCGTGGAGAGATCCTGTCCGACTACCTAGCTATGAAAACCGATGTCAGCTGATTCAACTAGAGCCCCTACATGTTCGAAGGAATACCGCAAGAGCTTTGTTCATCGCTGACACTCTGCAAGGCCGTATAGATGCCCCAGCTATTTTGGAACAAATCAACATAAACGTCGCACCACGAGCACTACGTAACAACAATATGTTCCGGTTGCCATTTCGACGCACAAATTATAGTATGTATGGAGCCATCACTGGTCTGCAACGAATTTTCAACCAGGTAGCTTCAGCATTTGATTTCAACGTTTCTCGACATACTCTGCGTGTACGTTTCTCCAGATTGTTTAATCATTTCGTTAACAACACTTGACCTTTTTATTCTTTGTTTGTAATTATTGTATGATTATTGTTTTTATGTGCGACTTGAGTATTAGAAATAAGATTAGTATTTAGGCTAACATCATTGGGGCTTTGATATGCCTGTTGATGTATTAAACAGATGTATTTAATCTATCGTCGACCATCACACCGAGGTACTTCAGCACACGCATCGATGGAATTGAGTTTCCAGCGATTCTGATTACAACACGCTGGATTTGTTTCGGTCGCTGACCAGTAATACCTTCGTCTTGTAGTGAGCCAACTGCAACTTGACAACTTGAATCGGTTTGCACATCATCCTCGAATCGTGGGGAAAGGCTCGTTGTTCTTTAATCGTATTTTTTTCTTTTACTCGCGAGTTTTCCGCAGTGAACTCGGATCCTCGCTTGATCCATGAAACTTCCACCTTTAAGCCATTTCGCTCCCGACATTCCTCTTGCTTTCAGTAATTCTTCAATTACACCGTTTACATCCTCCGCGTACCTGAACCATTCAGCTCCGAACTCTCAGATATTTCCCAGCAGTAAATTATCGCGTCATTCAGCACTCGTTTACGGAAACCATTTAGCTATTGAATACCTATTTTCTTGAAAAATTTAGCTCTCAGTTTTATTGAGATCTACTCTTCAAGTAACAAATGAAGTTTTATAGCACGCTACAAGTGTAATCTAAGTTTTATCAGTGGCTCCAGAACTACCATAAAACAACAATTGTTACTAGGGTCGTTCCCGGTTGTCAAACTATCCTACAACGACTGAGAGACGTAAAATTTCTCTCGGTACCCTTTCGACCGTTTCCGAGCCAATTAGCTTCCCAGCTACGTCACTATATTATTGGACAGTCCCTGGCGGTGAAACTACCGTACTCAGCCTGTGAACTCCCTGCTTAAATCCCCGTTTCGTTGCGATGTACTCTATGGTGTTTCCGGCGCTGCACCTAGACTATTCAACGGGTCAGTCAACAGGTGCCGAGGTCTGTCGCCAATTTTCGCTACAAGAAACTCATAAAATATGATCTTCTTCCTAGTGCTCCCTCTGAACATCTTATTCGTCTAGCAATAGACGAATGAGGCACAAAAATACGTACAGGACTTATAACTTCCTATCATTCGATTAGGTCTCGTGCATGTTTCATACGTTTGACTCAATTTGAAAAAGCCTGCACAATAGTGAACCAAATAACAACAAAATAACTAATTTCATTTTTTTTTTATTCAAATCGTTTATTTGATAAGGCACGTTGCGTTAGCTTAAAGGTGCCAATTTTGTTTTGTTTTACATTTTAAATTGCTTAAAACTAGGGGATTACATATTGATTTTTTTAAAATGAAACTAATGCGATTTTATAGCTATCTTATATATCTACACAAGGGGATAATATTGTTTTCGTAAGATTAGGGGGGTCATTTAGTTTTTGTGGCAATATGGTTTGACATTTTTATCAGTGAGATTATTGGAGCAAATAATGTTTAATTAAGGGGGACAATTTTTTACGACTAACTTAAAACTAGGCATAACTAGAGGGCATGATTGAATTTTGTAAAGATTCGTAATTATAGTTATTTTTGTGGGTAGTAGAGTTGGGCAATTTCAATGAGATTATATAATATAATAGTTAAAACTAGAAGAGACAAGAAGAGCTAAATGCTTCGTGATGATATTGGGGGGTAGGGGTGTTACTTCTGGGTATAAGAGTCAGGGGAGGGAGGGTAGACAAAGATGGCAGGGAGAGAAAATTATTTCAGTTTCAGGCATCGTGAGATCAACGGATGGATTACAAACTCGGGTGGCCTTCATCAGGGGAATCATGTACTGGGACGCCGGGTGGTCCTCCTCAAGATGGCAGGGGTTTTTCCAGACGATTTCGTAGTACGGCTCAGATGTGGATCGGCTACATTTCGAGTTAAGCGTGTTATGTTCGTGCCGTAGGTCCCGTGTTTGTTGGCTCATTCGATACAGATGGTTTGATACAGGTGGAAGAGCGTTCTGAGAATGATAAGGAGATAACAAGGGGCAGTTAGACTTGTATATTGATGGTTTTCACAAAGGTGTATATAAGGGACATATAGAGAACGTCGCGGCTTGCCAGCACATCTCGAACCGGTACGTTGGTTGGTCTTCCTCGGGCCCGCAGGGTATCCATTAGCCGAGACCTAGCGGAACTGTACTCGGTGCACGCCCAGATAATGTGCTCGATGTCGTGATAGCCGTCGCCACAAGCGCAGATACCACTATCCACGAGCCCAATACGCCGGAGATGTGCATCCAGCGTGTAATGGTTTGCCATGAGTCGGGACATCACACGAATGAAGTCACGACCCACATCCATCCCCTTGAACCAAGGTTTCGTCGATACCTTAGGGATTATCGAATGTAGCCACCTTCCCAGCTCTCCACTGCTCCACGAAGTTTGCCAACTTTCGAGGGTTCTCTGATGAGTAATACTGAAAAATTCGCTGAAGCAAATTGGTCTTTCGTAAACGTCTCCTTCTAAGGCACCCACCTTAGCTAAGGAGTCTGCCTTCTCATTGCCCGGAATGGAGCAATGAGAAGGGACCCATACCAAGGTAATCTGGAAAGAGTTGTCAGATAAAGCACTCAGTAGCTCCCGTATTTTCCCCAAAAAATACGAGGAGTGCTTGCCTTGTTTCATCGAGCGAATAGCGTCAATGGAACTGAGGCTATCCGAAACGATGAAGTAATGGTCTGCGGGTAATGTTTCAATGACTCCAAGGGTATACTGAATGGCAGCTAGTTCTGCGGCGTAAACTGAAGCAGGGTCACTGAGTTTGTAGGAGGCGGTGAACTTTTGATTGAAAATACCGAAGCCAGTGGATCCTTCGAGGTTTGATCCGTCAGTATAAAACATCTTAGAACAGTCGACTTCTCGGAATTTATTATAAAAAATGTTTGGAACCACTTGTGGGCGTATGTGGTCCGGAATTCCACTAATCTCGTCTTTCATGGATGTGTCGAAGAAAACAGTAGATTCAGAAGTATTTATGAAATGCACACGGTTGGGATTGTAAGAAGAAGGGTTAATATTCTGCGCCATGTAGTCAAAGTACAGGGACATGAAACGGGTCTGAGAATTGAGCTCAACAAGCCTTTCGAAATTTTCAATCACGACCGGGTTCAAGATATCGCATCGAATGAGCAATCGATATGAGAGTTCCCAAAATCGATTTTTCAACGGGAGAACGCCCGAGAGCACTTCGAGACTCATCGTATGGGTCGACTGCATACACCCTAAGGCGATACGCAAACAACGATACTGAATTCTTTCGAGTTTGATGAAATGTATGTTCGCGGCGGAGCGAAAGCAGAAGCATCCGTATTCCATTACCGACAGTATCGTTGTTTTATGCAACCTAATTAGGTCTCCTGGGTGGGCACCCCACCATGTTCCGGTTATTGTACGAAGAAAGTTGATCCTTTGTTGGCATTTCTGTTTCAGATACCGAATATGGCATCCCCAAGTACCTTTCGAGTCGAACCAGACCCCTAGATATTTTACTGTGAAGACCTGAGCGATAGTTTGACCCATTAATAGAAGCTGTAGTTGTGCTGGTTCACGCTTCCTTGAAAATACAACTAGCTCAGTTTTCTCCGTGGAGAATTCGATACCCAGCTTAATAGCCCAAGCAGACAAATTGTCCAGGGTATTCTGTAATGGTCCTTGTAGATCGACAGCTTTGGGTCCCGTAACAGACACCACGCCATCGTCTGCAAGTTGCCTTAACGTGCAGGAATTGTCAAGACATTCATCAATGTCGTTGACATAGAAATTGTATAAAAGGGGGCTTAGACATGAGCCCTGGGGAAGGCCCAAGTAGCTAAATCGTGATGTCGATAAGTCACCATGCGAAAAATGCATGTGCTTTTCCGACAACAAGTTTAGTAAAAAGTTGTTTAAAGTCGCTGAAAGACCATGCTGGTGCAGCTTCTCTGAAAGAATGTTGATCGAAACTGAATCAAAAGCCCCCTTAATATCTAGGAACACTGATGCCATCTGCTCTTTGCTAGCATAGGCCATTTGAATTTCAGTTGAGAGCAACGCAAGACAATCGTTCGTCCCTTTGCCTTTGCGAAAGCCAAATGGCCTGTGTTAAGCCAAAGAGAACCAAGAGCCATTTTGAGGTGCATGCTTTAAAATCGCTATAGCATCCAATGTAACACTAGGAACTTCAATATCTATTATTTTTTGGGAACTCAAATAGCTAACGAAAGCAAGTAAGTGTTCTTTAACTTTTATGTGAATGCTAAGTTAGCGCAAAATGAATTTTGGCACGAAAAATACAAGAAAAAAATTATGGCGCTCAGTTCGGTTTGGCTTAACGCAGGCCAAATTGTGTATCTGACAGTAAGCCATTTGCTTTGACCCAATTGTCGAGGCGGGATAGGATCATTTTCTCGAACAACTTCCGGATACAGGATAGCATTGCGATCGGACGGTACGAATTGTGGTCGGAGGCTGGTTTTCCTGGTTTTTGGATGGCGATGACCTTCACTTGTCTCCAATCGAGTGGGACAATGTTAGCCTCGAGAAACTTATTAAATAAGTTCAACAAGCGTCTCTTGGCAGAGTCAGGCAGATTCTTCAACAAGTTGAATTTGATTCTGTCTGGCCCCGGAGCTTTATTGTTACACGACAAGAGAGCAAGTGAGAACTCCACCATCGAAAAAGGTGTTTCGTTCGCGCTATCGTGAGGAGACGCGGCGCGGTAAATCTTCTGTGCTGGGGCGGAATCCGGACAAACCTTCTTGGCGAAATCGAATATCCAACGGTTTGAATATTCCACGCTCTCATTAGTACTGTTTCGATTTCGCATACGTCGGGCTGTTCCCCAAAGAGTGCTCATCGATGTTTCTCTGGTTAATCCGTCGACGAACCGGCGCCAATAATCGCGTTTTTTGGCTTTTATCAAACTCTTCATTCGCTTGTCTAACGTCGCGTACTGTCGAAAACTGGCGGGTAACCCGTCGTTCCGGAAGATCTTAAACGCGGCGGCCTTCTCTGCGTACACGTCTGAGCACTCTTTATCCCACCAGGGATTGGGAGAACGTTTTTGTATGTTCGCGCCGGGTACTGGCCTAGTCTGAGCTTGATTCGCGCTGTCGAGAATCAAGCCAGCCAAAAAGCTGTACTCTTCCTCCGGAGGAAGTTCTTGGGTAGATTCGATGTTGTCGGATATCGCGGCAGCATAGCTCTTCCAATCGATATTTCGTGTGAGGTCATACGAAATATTGATTGATTTCAATGGCCTTGAACCGTTATTGATTGAGACTACAATCGGCAGATGGTCGCTGCCGTGGGGATCAGGAATTACCTTCCACGTGCAATTTAACCGCAGCGATGTTGAGCAAAGGGACAAGTCTAAGGCGCTCGGGCGCGCTGGAGGAGCAGGAATCCGTGTCATTTCACCCGTGTTTAAAATTGTCAAATTGAAGTTATCGCAAAGATCCTGAATTAAGGAAGACCGGTTATCATCATAGAGGCAACCCCATGCTGTACCGTGAGAGTTAAAGTCTCCTAAAACTAGTCGCGGTGCTGGCAGGGATTCTAAGATGTCTTGTAGCCGTCGGTGCCCAACCGCGGTGTTGGGGGGAATATATATGGAAGCTATGCAAAGGCTTTTGCCTTTGGTTGTTACTTGACAAGCGACAACTTCAATACCTGTTATCGAGGGAAGGTTAATTCTGTAGAAGGAATAGCACTTTTTGATCCCCAAAAGCACTCCTCCATAGGGGGTGTCTCGATCCAGGCGAATAATATTAAAGTCGTGGAAGTTGAGTTCTATGTCGGAAGTTAACCAAGTTTCACATAATGCAAATGCATCGCAACTCAAATTATTTATTAAAATTTTGAAGGAATCGATTTTCGGGATGATACTTCTGCAATTCCACTGTAGAACAGTGATCAAATCCGTGACCTCGTTCGATGAGTTAGCCATCGAAGGATACAATCGCTGAGAGGAGGGGCCATTTAGCAGTCAACTGCTTCAAAAATGTTCTCACTGTAGGGAGAAAAGCTAACATAAGACTTTTAATAGGATCAGTAATATTGAAAGTTTTTATTATCCAGTCCACTATGTCCGAGAGTTTTATAATTCCAGTGCTGTGATTACTCTCGAACTGAAACAAAGGAACACTTGGGATTTTTGATGTTCCTGGAAGTGCTGGGAACTCCTTCTCTGAGCTTAATCCTCCGAGACCAGGAGCTAATTGCTTCGGTTTGGTTGCAACACTTCCAATAGATGTGACTTTCGGAGCCCCCTCAAGGGACACCTTCTGGCCTTTACAAGGAACTTTACGAGAGGAAGTGTTCCTCCTCTTCCTATAAATTCTAGGCACCCTAGTAGATGTTCCCTCTTGTGGGTTACCAGCCTCGCCCTCGTCAGGAGGCAAGTGAGTATAGATGTTTGCTGAGGATGGTGGCGTAGCATTCTTTAACATTTCTGCGAAAGAATGTTTGGATCGTCCCGCAAGGGAACGTTTCAGTTTATCCCCGCGTAGTTTGTACGCGGGACATGCCGAGATATCATGCAGACTCTCCGCACAGTAAGGACACTTTTCGGCTTGCCTACTGCACGAATCATCTAGATGATTCTCCCCGCATTTTCCACAGCGGGCCTTATTGCTACAATGGGTGGCTGTGTGACCCAGTTGTTTACACTTTGTGCAATTCATGACCCGCGGCACAAACAGACGCACAGGCAGACGAACCTTGTGCAAGAGGACGAAATTTGGCAAAGCGGTACCAGCGAAGGTCACCCGATAAGAGTTTGATTGGGGGTACGTTTTTGAACCATCCCCCGCAACTACTACTGAGTGCAAACGTTTGCACTCAAGTATTTTAACTGGCTGAAGTAAGCGGTCTCTGAATCGGCCAACCCCGTACTTCAGCAGATCCTCGCACGTCAAACTCTCATCGGTTACGACGCCTTCGGATTGTACTCTTACAGCCGGAATATACACGTTATAATCCCGCGTAAAGTGCTCACAGCAAGCAATATCGTTTGCCTGCTTTGAGTTGGCTAGCAACACCCTTATCTTGTCCGAGCGGACCTTTGAAATTTCGGTCACAGCCGAAAACCGTTCCGTCAGGTCTCTAGAAATCTGAAGAAGATTCAGTGATTTAGTCTTGGGCCGAAAGAAGACCACAAATGGACCAGTTGAGAGTTCTGGATAGCATTTGGGCCGGGGGGGAGCCTTAGAAGTTGAACCCGATTCAACTTCCATTTGACCATCCGGAGAGGGAACCATAGAAAACGTCAACGCACGGGGTCAGCGCCCGCGCAGACGGAAGAAAGCAATAAATGTGTTACAAAAGACAAAAACCACTTAGCTTTAAACTGGTGTCCAACGACGAACCGATCCAGCTTATACAGCTGGCTATTGTTTAATTCTCACACGCGAACAAAAGACTGAGGACCGAACCGAACTGGCAAAATAACCTTGAATGCGGATTAAAACTATTCTTTATCGCCTCACACAGCACTACGGACTAGAAAAAACAACCTCTGTCTCGATGGAGAGCTCGAAAACGAATGATAACTAATTTCAGATAAGATTTCTTTTCACTTAAGCATTATAGATTGATTGAAATCAATCAACCTCAAACGTAACGAACTTTTAAAAAGACTCAAAAGTTACACGATTCCCGTAAAGCAGCATTTAGTTCTGGTTTTTTATTTAATATTTTCCCCCTAACATTTTACGCCCAACCCAAACTTCATCGAACGAATAATTTAACTAATACAATCCCGTTGAAACACGGCTGTTAGTCCTACTGATCCGGTGTAGGTATACTTGCACCCGGCTTAGCCTGTGCATCAAGGCCGTGCAGACGTGCGCGTGTCGCCCCGGCACCACTCGGTGGCAGGCCATGAATGAATAAATTTCGATGATGCCAGCAGCCAGCATGTTTGTAACAATTGAATTAAATTTATTAAAATTTCATTCAATTTGAGCGCGATATTTTATTAAACGAGGATGCTGTGGTGCCCTAACCGAGGTGCAATTCCGAAGCGACAGACGTGGTTGGCGAGGCGTGCTAGGAAGACACACGCGAGATGCTGCACTCAAATCCAATAATATTTATTCAGATTTCACCCAGACCGTGCAATGCTCCGATCCGGCTGGCGGTGATACCGATGTTGACTTTCATTCTGTCTGGAAACAGTAGGAACCAAGGAAGTCATGCTCTGCAGCTGTTGACCTGTGTGACCGTGGTTGGTTACGGGTTTAAACAACCACGGAGATTGCAAATTAGCTTCCAGTATGGAAATTCGCTGAGGCTGCAGTACCGGCTGGTTTTCGAAGACACTTTTTGGAATTGATTAGAATTTTGGTAGAAAGGTAAGGGAAGGCGAGTAGCTATAGTGAGCAGGATTAAATTTAGTGTTAATGTTCACTAAACAGAATGACAAGGATGTATCCCGTAATCTTTTCTATCGAACTGGACTGGATAACTGTGAGACTGTACACGTTTTCAAAATATATTTCACGAGAGTCAAATAAGCCAAAAACATAAGCATGGAAAACGGCCGAGCACGTGCTCCAGTTGTTTCACACACAACAAATTCAACCGGGTACGTATATAACCCCACATTCGAATTCTTGTATCATTGTTTTGAATATCTGAGATTCTCGAAACATGTGGTACCTCTCGCATCCACCTACCACTAGCCAACGTGTTCATTTACATAACTATACCTGAGTGAAAAGCTGAAATCACCCGACAAAAAAAACATGAAATATTCTGTGCCCCTTGGCAAAAGTTTCCCCTGCAGTGAGCTGAACGGCCATGACGCCACGAACGGATAGTCCGACCCATTCCGGGTTGTGTTTAACTCATTCGTTCAACCATCTCACCACATCCGATGTGCGATCAACTTACCGCCCACCACCCAAAAAAAAAAAGAAACACCAAAACCGGTAGCGAGCTAAAATGATACGGCCATTGAAAAGTACAATTCATCGCTGCCACTCCGACCCTGAAACCCGTTGGCCAGGCCAACCGCCAGAACGCCTAAAACTCTTCATGCAATTGAAATAAAATTATACAAATAGCAGCAACATTGAAAAAAGGCGAAATGGCTGCTCCCTTCACCCACCTTCGTCCATCCCAGCCAGCGGTATCAGCTTGAAGTCTGGCTTCGAAATACGAGGTTCTTTGATGAAACATCAAAAATATGATGAGCCATTTCTGCATTTCTCCTGTCGGCGTAGGACGAAGCAAGCGGGGGAAAAAATATGTACACGTGAACGAACACACGGCACTTCCCGGAGGCTAACGGCTGTGCAGCAGTTCCGCCACTCGGATGTGGGTTAGCTAAAATTTTTGCTGTAGGTATGTGTACACTTAAAAAGGACTCGATGCAAAAAGCGGCGAGCTCGCAGAAAATTTGATTCGAAATATGACCGTAAAAGGAAATTGAAGAAGAATTTTGTTATTTATGTCAATTTTCAATTTAATATTTCATTTCCATTTTTATTGAGTTTTTTGGGTACTATTTCATAAAGTCGTTGATATTTGATACAACAATCGAAAAGAAATGAATATCTCAGAACGGAGATGGCGTTTGTGCTAAGATTTTATGATTTTTTCAAAGAATCGCCAATGAAAAATAAAATTTTAAAATTTTTAATATTTCTCTATCGATAACTCAAAAATCCATAGAATTTCAAGTAAAATTTCAAAATTAAATGTCTATGAACTGAGCCATTTATGCCCGGAGCCCATCATTCGCAACTCATCTGCCTTTCAAGGGTTATATGGCGATTCGTTACATGAAAAAGAGGGAAACTCGGACCGGAAATGACGGTTTGCTCTGTTGCTATCCGTTTTATTTTTGAGAGAGAGAGAGAGGAAGGGGCCGACTTGTGTCGAATAGGTAAGTGAGATGGCGGAAAAGCATTCCTGTTTTTATTCGGAACCGCACCTAATGATGCTTTGAATTCTTTCCATTTCCGTGTGTTACTGTAGGCTGAAAACGCAGAGGAAATGCTTGCTGAATTTTTTTGATCTTTTAGGAGAATTGAATGATGTTTATTTTTGGAAACTCTTTTGACATTAACCTTGGTTCTGTCTTTGGAGTATGATTGAGAGAAAAAATGCGCCAAGAGAAGAGAAAACAATATTATTTGGCCGTCAGGACACTCGAGTACGCGCCACTTTAAAGTACCTATCATTATAACAATTTCTAATCGATTTCAACAATTTGGGAGACTTTAGATTCAAGAACTGTACCCAGTGGCAGGCCTGTAGCTTGCGTTTGGCCAGAAAGGCCTCCGCTAAAGGCGCCAAACTTAAAAGGGCACTAGAATCTTGACCTACTATGTGTTTTGTGCTATTTCCAGGTACAAACGAAATTATTGTTCGAAAGCCGAACTGAAAAAGAAAGCTAATGTAAACACGAAAGAGGCACAAATTTGAGACTCTGCCAAAGGTGCCAAAAGACCACACTACGGCCTAGTCAGCCTCATTTAGATTTATTTACAACAAATGGTGTTTTTCTTACTTGTCAAACTTGAATTTTTCGCGAGCGAGTAAAGGCTTTATAACCTAGACCCATTAGCTAGGGTAAGGTGTAAATACCTCTGACTTATCCCCAAGGACCAAAAGAGTGACCTTAACCTTCTAAGCCAAGTCACTCCCAACGATACACCCTAACCCTCTATAAACTGTAACGGTCAGTACGGTTGTCCTCGTTTCTTCCTCATTCAGGATTCAAAACAATTCGTTAGTTAAATTATTCATTAAATGAATAAATTAATTGCCGTATAGTTTTGAAACATCTTCAAACCCAACTCTCCACATTAGACCTGGCCGTTTTAATATTTGCGAAATATTACAATATGCTTCAAATATTAATGTTGACAAGAAAGACACTAAAGAATAACTACAGTGTTTTCCAGGATGCTTTTCAATACTGGCTGTGTAGGGGTTAGAATAGAATAGAATGTGAAATTTTTCAGTTTCATTGAAACACAGGTGACACAGATTGTGGTCATGGGTAGTAAAGTAGGCCACCTTCTTAAATCTGTAGCAAACATCATGGAGGAAGCTAGATTCTCGATTATCATCTAGAAAACAACCCTAATCCGTACCGCGTGAATAGAAGTTTTCTCGATGTCGGGAGGAGTTTCACAATATCACAAAGTAGCCGGTGCCCAACCGAGGCCCAATTAGTCCTGCACTAAGGTCAGCCTCTGGCTGAAAATTCACATAAGGTTTTTGGTGTTCCTGAAAGCGGTACAAACTCCACGATTAAACTCCAATTTTTAAAACCAGGAGCTGTTTGCTTCTGCTTCCGGTCAGATCATCCTCAAGCTGGTATATTAGGCGGGCCTTTCATGAGCCTTTTAAAAAAATCCTATCAAAGTTATACTATTCTTGAGGCAATGTCGTATAATGATATGTCGTGGTGAATGGCGTAGTTATCTTAGTATTCCTTTCATCATTTTATGCTGTCCAGTGCGATTACATTCAAATTATTGGCTCACTAGAGCAAGAGGTTCACGAAACAGCCAACTTCGTGCTTCAGTAGATGTACACACGCCAAAATCAAATCGGTGATTACACCGTCGATCTCAACGTTATGAGCAGGCATGTAAACGCGGCAGTCCTTCATATAAGGATTGTCACCAATAACGTAATTTGCTTTCTAAGACCTAGTTCAATATGTATCATTTTAAACGGGAGTTCGAACCTTGTTTGATCGGCATTTTACCATCAGCTAATTTTTCCAGAAAAAATCATTTTTGTGCAAACCTTGAACCCGGCGCAAAGTGATAATTTAAGGAATACGAAGGAAAAAAAGAATTTACGGGAATTATAATAAAATGAAAGATGAGTCAGAGAATAGTCAAGTAAAAATGTAGTCATCTTGCTTCACTTAATGTATGACTGAATATTATAGATTTCCTTCGAAGTAGGGGAACATGGGGAGACTTGTCCAAGCGCAAAATTCTATTTTTGGCAATGGCGTCTTCTATTCGATTCTTGATTTTTTTTTTCAAAAATATGTTTATACTTATTTCGATCCGTTAAGGTAATTTTAAAAGTTTGGAATGAAAAATTCATTCCTTGGAGCAAATATTACGTGATTAATAAATTTGCATTAAATGATGTAATTTTTTATGGACATATCTACTCCTATTAATCTACTATTAATGTACCAATAAATCTTTGTGAAGCAGTGAAATGATTTTACATAAATTGGAACATTGGAATAGTTATTACTAGAAATTGCATGACATTGAACGCAATAACTAATGTTGGGGAGACTTGACCAAGATTTTATGGGGAGACTTGACCAAGTGGCAATTAGCTGAAGAAAGATGCAAAATTCCTGATATTTATTATGCTTTGGTATCTACTGTTAATGTTAATCACGCCATAAAAAATCCCACCTCAAACATAAGTCTTTATGTTTTAGTATTAGTAATCGAAGTTAGCAATAGTAGGACTGATTTCGTGACGTATGAACATGCAATGCAAGCAGTACAGTTAATCCTTAAAAAGAAATGCATTAAAAAAATCGAAATTTATCAAATGCAACCTTTTTATATTTTTTACTGCTACCTAAAGATCTCAACAATACGGAGAAAAAAATAATTACAGTATGATTTAAGTCATTATTTTTTGTTGTGATTTTTCAAAATTCTCTTGGTCAAGTCTCCCCACGCCTTAGTCAAGTCTCCCCGCAGTGGGGTGACCAAAAAACGATCACAGAAAAACTTTTATAACTTTTCAAAAATTAAGTGAAAAATTCTGCAAAAAATCATGAAGACGCACAATAACTTTGCACATTATATCTCAATGACTTGAGGGATTGAAGGCTGTTTTAGAGATTTATGCAGCTTTAGCTGAAAACCTGGTCAAGTTTCCCCATATTCCCCTATGTGCAAGAACCGTTAAAAGTAACAGATAATAGAACCATCTTTGTTTTACTCTCGTGTAAAAAAAGGGGAGTAATGTTTGGGACATAGCTGGAATATCGTGGCGACACTTGGAATGGTAATTCAAATCCAGTGATATGCACCGTAATCAACAATCCAACAACCAGGTTACAGTTATTAAAATTTGTCTCCACTTCATACTAATCTTCATATACAGTATGTTGCCAATATTTACGGTCACCCTGAATTTGCAAACCGAGCACACCTCAAATTCTTCTGCACCTCGAAAAACGTCCCTATACGAAACATGGGCTCAATCAGACATGACTTAAGAATCGCGCAAAAAAGTTTTCATCTGTAAAAACACCAACACTTTGAAAGTTTGAAAACCGAATTCATATTTTTGATACGAAATATCTCTAAATGTCATGAAACATCGAGATTTTAACTTCGCAAGAAAATATTTTTGAAAACCTTATCCTTCGTGGGACTTTCAACTATTTATTTCTAAGACATTTGGTAACTAAAAAATTAAAAACTTCCTTTCCTTTCAAGCTTCAGCTTAACTCAAAAAATTTCAAAGGCTTTTTTTTAAGTGACGCTAGATCTTGACATTTCATGGCATTCTAAGACAGGTGCCATCAAAAATACGAGATCGATTTTTCAAATTTCAAATTGTTTTTTCACGTTGAAAATATGAAAATTGTCCGTTCTAACCCCTTAATCATGTTCGATTGATCTAAAATTTTGCGTAGAGCTTTTTTTCGAGGTGCTAAAGCTTTTAAGTTGACTATAATATTCGATGCCATTTTTCGCATACCTGGCATTGGTACCTTAACCCTCAAAAAGGCAAGGGGTCTCAGAGACCCGGTTAGTTACGGCTCTCTAGTTTCAATGAAGTTGTAATTTGAAATACAAAAGATCGAACGTTTTCGGGCTTTCGTTTTTCTCACTGATAAAATGACAAAAAGAGGCTTTTGATTTCATTGGCTCTTGATTTCATTAGGTCTTGGGTCGATGCTTCTTGAAGTCATAATTTTAGCTTCTCTTTTTGAGGGTTAATATATAGTCTTCTGAATAGATGCACCCTCTGTCGCCTTCAAGTATCTGTTTCACGAAATTACAATTCAAGATTTCCGGCTGGAATTTACCAGAAATGAGCGCGAGTTTAGCACACGAACGAACTTTTGTTTATTCTTTTAAAAATTTGTGCTTTCGGTATTTTTACAAGTTCCCAACCATCGGAAATAAACATGGCGATTGGTGAAGGTATTCAAATAAATTCATACAGTCTCCCGGAACATCCGTCGTGTGTCGTCCGATTGCACAAACTCTCCCGAAAAAAGACTCCGAAGGAACATTACAGAAAAATCTGCAGCAAATTTCAACTTAAAATTTCACAAAACTGTAGTGTTTGGTTGGTCCAAATTGATGTCCCTGCCTGAAGTAGTCTGGTCAATTTCTGTTTCCTGCATCGCCCAGTGGCACCTCTGCGTACATAGTTGTGACAAAATTATAAAAATTGGTTCATGTGGCTAAAAATTTGGTTTTCAACCAATTTAGGGTCGCTGAATCCATTTCTGTTATCGGTTAAGAAATACCATAATTTTATTTCGCGACTATTTTTACTTACACCCCTTTGAAGGCGTTGGTCGTTAAAGGGTTAATACACGTTAACAATTGTAGCCAATCACATCGTATAGTAGAAACAGTTGACAAAACTAGAAAAATTAAAAATCTTTCAGAATTATAATGTTGTTTAGGATACTAATTTATAAGAAACTGTATGAACTACAGGGCGTCTCCATTTACAAAAACAGATATAAAAACTTCGGTGCAAAAATACGCAAGATGAGGGCTGTATATCTTAAAGCTACACACAATTTTGAATCAGATTCATGATAAGTGACCATAGGAGACCACCTCAAAAATTGTAAGACGTGTAAAGATAAATTACTGATATGACATTCAATTTTTCTATTGCTATTTCTTGATGCAGTACAAACGTAAATGAAACGAAATATCAAAATTCTTATTTCTGTGTGAATTTTTTCCCTTACCACTATTGAATTGCACTTCCATCCACTCACTTTCAAGCCGATTGAAATTTCACATATAAACGAATATGTTCAGTTCAGAGGAGATATAGGGTGGATGTACCAATAGTCGCATGCTTAAGGAAAATTTTTGATAAAAAAAAACGATTAATAGACCTATGGGCAATGTTAATACATTAAACGAAAGCTTTCAGTCCCTACTTCATAGGAAAAATATAAAGATGGCTTAATAACCAATGTATGTATTCAAAACCGCTTGTACCACTATAGGAACACATGTACCAATAGTGGTGCAATCGCTAATTTCGGTTCCTATTGTTGCAAATCCCATTGCTTTCTTATGGGACTTGCAACTATAGGTACACTACATCAACTATAGGTGCAAGGGAGCTCAAAATTCTAAGAAAATCATTTTTTTCAATAGTTATTTGAGCAAATTTCAAGGATAACAGTTTTATTGTCGCATAATTTTAGTGCGATGAATCGATAAAAAAATATTTGTTGATGGTTGGTACCTTAGTTAGGCGTATAACCCACTACTGCAACTATTGGTACACCTCAACTATAGGAGCACCCACCCTACCTAAAGTTATTCACCAACGCACAGTGGTCCAGAATGAAAATTTAGCCGGAATTTTGAGATTTGACTAAAACTAAACAACTTAGCCTTATTGAGTCTTTGGACAAGCTTCCGTAGATTGTCAGCCCCTTATTTTTTGTTAAAACAACAAGTTCACATTAATTGAACCTAAAAAAATTTGCTATAAAAATAAAATTTTGCAGTTTCGGCCTATATTCCACAAAGAGCATAGCTAGGTAAATTAAGGAAGAAGAATATGTCCAGCTCAAAATTGGGTGGTCCTGGGTACCAATATCAAAAAATTTAACTTTTAAATCATACTTGCTAGAGCCAAACGACCTTCAGCGAAGTTGCAGATCGGTAAACTTTGGAAAAGTTAGCTGAAGACATGTAAGCTCTCTCTGTGTCATACTTTTCATTTCACAACAAATTTAAAATCGAAGGTTAGGGTGTTTCTCTCTGATTCTTAAAAAAAAACTGTTTTATTCAAATATCTTTTCCGGTATTAAGACAACTTTAAATTTGTTTTTAGGCAAATAATTTGTTTCACCACATATCTAACTGTTTTCGCCGCAAAGTTATGAGCATTTTTCGCAAAAAATGAGGTTCTTTGGAACAACAATATCACTCATTAGGGGCAAACAAAAGATAATTCTTTTTCAACTATAAATAAGGTCCTGATTAGAGTTATAATTGAGCAAAAATGGCGAATACGATATTTTTTAAATTTCATAAAATTCATTTCAAAAAATCTATTTTTGATATATTTAGTGCTTATACCTTCTGAATAATAGACGGTAGAGTTTTAATGTGTTGAAAGAAAATATTTGTCTTCAAACACTCTGTAAAACATCTGAACAATAGGTTGGAAAACAATGAAAAAACTATATTGTAAATTTGGTTTTTCATGAATTGACCCTTTTGTAATATGTTTAAATTACTTTCCTGGTGAATAATATATAAACTATAGCTTCGTTTTCATGACAAAATGTTACACCTTACAATAATTTTCTAATGTTTTAAATAGAGGGTAGGGTGGTTCTATTTTTGCTTTAATCAGAAAATTTACTTTTTAATGGTTCGAGATAGAGTTTAGCTGTCTTCCAGAAAATTGAAGAAAATATTTTTTTAAAAACTTTACCGAAGACACTGGAACTCTGTGTCGTGTACTTTTCATTTCACAAGAAATTTACCAAAAAATAAGGTGCTTCATAAAAAATAGTTTTCTTTATTGCAGTTTTGATTTGTCATTAAGATCACTTTAGAAAACCTTCCAGATATTTTGAAGAAGAACAATTTGTCTCAAAATACTGAACCTCTAGCTTCTGTTGTTAGAAAATTATTCTTCTACTTTTTACTAAAAATAAACAATTTTTTGAATAGATATAGCACGATACAAAAAAACTCATATTTGCAATTTTTTGGTGATCTATACACCCAAAACTCGGCCGTTATACTTTTACGGTAATAAGAAAAAATGCTCTAATAGCAAGACGTTTAATACTAAAAAAGTCGCAACAAAAAATTCCCCAAACCAACACATTCAAATCTTCTCTGCATCGCACTCATGTTTCATCAATTCTTCTACAATAAATATTAACGTGTTGGATTGTCCGAAAGTGTGTAGCACTTCGCTTGTCATTGTATTGCGCATCAAGCGAAGCAAACACAATGCAGATAAAGACGAGTTTCGATTTTCTCTACACGACGCATTCCGTATTTGAAGATCGGCTCACTCGGCTAGCTTCAAAGCACAGTCAGAAAAAACCGTCTCGAAATAGTGGTGAGGTATTTAGGTGGATGGTAAATTAAAATTTCTTTTCTATCACGGACGTCAACGGCAAGGTAACGACCGCACAAAACATACACAGTCCTTCCCGTCATGTACGGGAAGCAAGACCTACGGTTTGGATCCACGTATCCAAACCGAGGGTCCACTTGTCTGGATCTAAACGCCAAGTCAGGGCCTGGTTTAGGTCCGGACCTGGTAAGGGGAAAAAGGGTTGGGCTGGATCCGGGGATTGGGTCCGGATCCGGGTACTAATCCAGATCCGGGCACTGGTCCAGATCCGGGTACTGGTTCAGATCCAGGTGCTGGTCCAGGTCCGGGTACTGTCCCAGATCCGGGTGCTGGTCCGGATCCGGGTTTGGGAACAGGTCCGGATCGGGAACTGTGCCAGATCCAGAAACTGCCTATACTTTTTATTTCATTATCCAACCTACTCAGTAAAAATATTCCGGTTGGTTTCTGCCAATATTGGGCCAGATATAAACAGAAAATCGCCACAGTTCCGATTGGTTTGACCCGTTACTAACACTATTGTTGCGACCAAAGTCCGAAAAAAACCGCGAAAGCGAAAGAAACAAGTTCGTCGTAAAAAAAACGTGTGTTGACGACTCGATGGTATAATTCACTGTAATATTTTATTCACAAGATGCGAGGGTAGTGGTAACAAATTAGTTGGTAAAAAAAGCAAATTTGTATAATGTTGTGATTTCCTGTGTCTGTACCTGATAAACGGGTAGATGAGTAGTGGTAGTTGACCTAGTCGCTCGTGGGGGTCCATCCAGTGATTTCGCGCCAATATTAACCGCCCACCAAATTACGATTAGGAATTTCCGCTCCAAGTCTTCCCGGAACATACTCGTCCTTGTCTAATGGCACGACTCGCAACCGTCTTACGTCTCGCCTGGTGATTCCCGTGGCGGTTTTGACCGACGCTACACGAACTAATCCATCAGGTCCGGGGAAGGTTTTCAAAATTCTCCCTAGCGGCCACTGCCTCGGTTTTTCGTCGTCCTTTACCAAAATTACAAAATCACCTACTGCGATATTAGGCGATGATTGCTGCCACTTCGTGAAACGTTGCAGCGAGCGAACGTATTCGAGCTGTCAACGGGACCGAAACTCTTGCGACAGACGTTGGATATAACTCCATCGAGACAATGAGCTAATTTGACGCTCCAGCATGTTAATTTCCGGAACTGTTATGAGAGCTCTTCCGATTAGGAAGTGTGCAGGTGTCAATGGCTGAGGGTCATGAGCGTCATTGGAGATCGGTGTAATTGGCCTGGAGTTCATTGTTGCTGCAACCTGGGCAAGAAGAGTGGACAATTCTTCGAAGGTGAAGAGATTTTCCCTAGAAAGTGTTTTGCACCTTTGATCGCAGACTCCCAAAGTCCACCGTGGTGTGGTGACCGAGCGGTTATGAAGTTCCAGACTACACCTTTATCTGCCAAGAAGTTGGCGACCTGTTGGTTGTGGTTTGCGGAATTTATGAGGCGGTAGGGCTCTTGGAGTTGCTAGGAGGCATCTCTGAAATTTGCATTAGCGGGATCTCGTGTTGAGTGGACGAGAAATCCATCCTTTTTAGCAATTTGTTGAATCCATTTTTCAATAAAACGACGTCTTCCTCGAAATTGGCCAATTGATCGAGAAGGTCATCAATTTCGGTGTCTTTGCATTCCTCCACCATCCGTCCGTGGATCGACAGGTACCCGCTCCAAACTTCTTGGAGGTTATCCAGCTCAGTCTGGATGTCTATATCGTCCAGCTCCTCACTTGCTCGGAACCGAGCTAAAATCTTTTTTATGCGATCCAATCGTGATTCCTGCGATTTTCTCCCGCGAACGAGTGAGTCCATTGTGGATAATCACGCACAATTTTTCTTACTCTTGAGGGTTTGTCTCAAACTGGCGAATCGCGGTACCGCGGCGAAAACGGATAAAACGCGATTTAATAGTGGTAACAACTTAGTGGGTCAAAAAAGCAAATTTGTATAATGTTGTGATTTCCTGTGTCTGTACCTGATAAACGGGTAGATGAGTAGTGGTAGTTGACCTAGTCGCTCGTGGGAGCCCATCCAGTGATTTCGCGCCAACAACTATCATAGAAATCGACCGAATTATCCTACATACGAACGGAGCCGAGGTTAACACATACTGAAAAAGTGTTTGGTTGTGTGATACACATACATAAACAGCAACCTTCATTTGTCATTCCATCGTTTACTACCATTGCGGGAATATGAGTTTAATACCGCAATGCGTAATTGCGTGTTCTGTTACCGAAAAGATAGTAGAAGCTTATCCAAAAGTAATAGAAACATACCCGTCGGATTTTGGGTGTACTAAAAAGCATGCTATTTCATATGGCAGCAACGGTATTTAATGTTAAGTGCCCTAATCGAAGATAATGCTATTAGAAAAAGTTATATTTTTATATAAAATGTCTCATAACTTTGAAACGAAAAAAGTTTAGTAGTTGGTGTTTTAAAGCAAATTATGCGCCCTAAAATAATCTTCAAGTTGTCCAAAGGATATTTTAGTGTAAAAAGAAAACTACAAAAGTTATAGAAATAATACCGTTTTTTAAGAAACACCCTAAAGCTGTCTTAGGCAAATTTGTTTAAAATGTGTTGCTCTACAACTTCATCTAAACAGTCAAGCTCTATCTCTAAGTTCAATTCTAAATATTACTAAAATTAGAACCACCCTAGCTTCTGTTTAAGCAAAAAGAAGGGTCTTGCAAAGTACAACAACTTTGCAACAAATATTGTAAGTTTAAGTTAAGTTAATTTGGGTACTAGCGAAGACTCCATATCAAGAAGACTCTGTCAACTCTGTCCAGAATCCGGAGACAGTAACAGCAACGCCACTTGCGGGTAAAGGTGGTACTTTCCATAGTGATGCACACACACATATACATTTTTACATTAAGCTTCCTCCCTTCTGCCAATAGAGGCGCTGTAACCTCTGTCGCTTCTCGTTTGTATGGGGGAAGGAAAGAGATATCAGTCTTCTTAATATGTAGTCTTCGGTACTAGTTTAGATTCATCGTCTAACTCGTCAGTAACTAGCACCACCTGGGTGTCTAGATGGTGCTAGTTACTGACGAGTAGAATTTGAAACACAAAAAATAAAACTTAATTTAAGGTTATATCATTTACTTTTATCAAAAAGCTAAATTCCTGCTAACTTCATATTCTGGACCACTGTGCAACGGTGTTATACGGTATGCGAACAGATCGGAGGCAATTGTTTCTCTATTTTCTTTCCATAATAAATAAATCCCATCCATAGAACAATGGTTACGTAAAAAATAAGGATATGTGTAAACCTTTTAAATATTGCAGCATGAGTGAGATGTGTTATCGTTGTCTGGTGTATAATTCCAATCAGAGCCAACATAGAAGGAAAATTTAGTTTTGCAACTGAAGTTGAATTTTAACCAAAGACAAGTGACGTTGCACCCAAGGAATGAGTGATGAAGCAAACATACGAAACACGACCTTAAATGCAATTCGAAGATCGTTCATCTTTCAAGCTTCCCCAAGGAGGTCAATATTGCGCGGCTCCGACTCAACATTTCTGGTTATATTGAAACGAACCGGAAAGATTCATTTGACCTCAGTAAATTTTTAGTACTGGGCTAACATTTGTAAGAGTCAACATTTTTGGAAATGCCTGAGATCTTTAGCATAAAGTAGTCTTCCAGACTTGCTATCGGAGCCGAGATCGTTGATGTAAAAGAGATCTGAAGTGACTTCCTTGAGGAACGCCGGTTGCCGTTTCAAAATGTTCGCCTGACGGAATTTTCTGTTCGCAGAAGCAGAGTAAACATTAAATTTGTTGACAAAACCTACCGCTGAATTGTCAAACAGACGTCTTGGTATTCCACCTAATGGTGAACCAATGGAAATGACAGTGGGCATATACTGAAAGACTGATAGTAGAAGCAAATAAATGCAAACCGAAAACGATTTGACATAAAGTAGAAGACACGGATGAATATGAAACTTATTCTGGTGTTGTGAACGTAATTACTTTTCTGGTTGTAAAATCTTAGAACTAAAATTAATTTAACTTACCATCTATTGAATTTAAGATTTATAAAAGTGGATCAAAAGTATTTATTGCGAGAGCTTCAAATTACAGGAATTAGAGACAAGTTCACATTATTGACAAATGCAAATTATATTGTAAAAATATAATTTTGCAGATTCATGGTATATTCTCCTCAACAATGAGCATAGCTTAGTAAATTTCGGAAAAAGAGAATGTCCATCTCAAAATTGGTATTTTTGGTCTCCTTCGAATCTTGATCGAAAATTTGTATAAGAAATTTATCTTTAATGAGATCTGAGGTATTGAAAAGGAGAGTTTCGGTGAGATCCAATGCATCGGAGTCAATTCAAATTACAATGAGTTAGAGTTAGAGAACCAGAACAAGAAGTTCTGAACTAAACGATGAAACAATAGATTGATTTTATTGACTATGCTTAACGAACATTCAATATTTTTTGCAAATTAACGCTCTACTCAAGGTTTTGAACAAAAAATCTTGTTAGTGGTTTGAAAAATTCTGATTAATATTTTAGACAGTTCTAAACCAATGAAAAACGAAAAAAATCACTTTACCCCTGTTCTGATTGGTCGTGTATAATGACGACATTGGTGGAAAGTTTTGATTGAAATTATTTTTTCAACCTCTATTGTTAGTCAATCGAATGATGATGTTCTGCTACCAATAGAAAAAAACTACATATAAAAGTGATTTCATCAAAAATATAACTTTCAAAGCTCCCCTACCATATAAACTTTAAAATGCAAGATTTTCGCAAATTGACCACCACCCCCAGCGAAGAATTTCTCTTCAGAAATGGTAAACCGAAGGAAGGAAATTTCCACGCTTGGGTGACACTGAATTGTAGCCCCCTATAAACACAAATCTGCTGCCCAGCATCTTCCCAACAGAGTCAGCGGATTGTGTGCTGCCTGCTGAGTCGCCACTTTTCGGCGTTCGTTACGGTGTTGCGGAATGAATTATCTCGAAAATTTATGAGCATGAAATTGTTTTCTTTAAAGTTTCAATAAATTGTGGAGCTAAACATTCATACTCCGCACCACCGACGAACAAGGTCGCCTCGTTTTTTGCCCAACGAGGAACGGACTTCTCGCGATGTGAAACGACGATTTGGTGCAATTACTTGAAACGGGTGACTTTTTTGTACATCATTCATTTTCACAGACGACACAGACTTCTTCAAATAGACTAGATAAGAGAGGTTGGGATTTTTTTTTTTTTCGAACAAGCGCGCAGCCAGCAAACTAACTTTTCAAAGCGAAACATCCAACACCGAATAGATTCATCACATTTTCCGATCCTTTTGCAAGCAACCTCTGTACCCCGGAAAAAGTCGTCAGAAAGATTCAACCAACAAGCAGATGTAGGAAGATGCCGGCTACAGTTCATCGCCGCGTGAAAAATACAAACATCTCAAACGACCGCATTTAATCCTTGATCTTGCTCACCATCCGCTCCATCCCATTCTCCTGCCGAGCTAACAGCTGCAGAGGCTTAAGCATATGCTTCGAAAGCTTTTGAACCGCGCGCCGAACCAGTTCGCTAGCATCATCTCGTCGGCGGGGGGAAAACTTGGCTCGTTTGACGAAAGAAGAACGCAACGGAGAAAATGACGAAAAACTTTCCTTTAAAAATAAATAGACTTTTGCCGTCCCCCATTCCCCTCCTGGCGGCCATCCGGCGGGCTAACCGAGTAAAACATGAAAGAATATACACAATTACATATGTTCCTGCCGTACAGCAGATCCGAAGCCACAGCCGAAACGTTCCTGCAGGACAAGCCAAGCCCGACATTTCGCCGGCTGTGTCTTTGCGTGGCTATGTGTGTCTGTGCTTCTTTCGTTCTAAGCCCCTACTCCAGCCAACGAAGGAGCACACACAAAAAAAACACTTAAAAGAAAATAAATTTTCCTAATATTTCGACTAAAGACCGAGTGACAACGCACTGCCCGGTTGCAAAACTATGCAGAAAAGGGGGAGGGGGAAAACGCCGGAAAACATTTGGGCCTTCGTCTTGATAGAGCAAATAAAATGCAGCAAGGACCGGACCGAGTGCTAAAAGATGCATTAAAATGGGTTGTTTTGCGTTCGGTTTGTTCCCGCCGGCAAGCTCGGACGACAAGACGAACCGCATACTATTTTAACTTTATTATAAACTTCAACTTTGATTGCCTTTTCCGAAGGTTCCATGGGGTTGGGGTTTCATTTTTCCGATCTGTGGCGTAATGATGGAAAAATAAACGTGAAAGTTTATGTACCGTGAGGCGGAACGAATATACAGCACGGCCCAAAAGGAGCAAGAATAAAACCAAATTTAGGGAAAGTTAAATTTGTTCCCGGCGAGAGCTGTTCTAATTTTGGGCGGACGGGACTAGTCGGGTTTGTCTTAAAGAACGTTTCTGGAGTGGTTGAACTTTTCAAATAAGGCAAGAAAGATTTCGTTTGCCGGGCAGAGCAGCGACTTCCTTTTGTGGACTTGCTGGAATACCTGAAAGCGATTTGAAGTCAATGTTACGGTCAGGGGTGGGTGTGGAAGTAGGTTTTAAACTATGTTAATTTAAATCGGTGGAACCCGATTGAAAAAGTAATCAATTCGATTGGCATTTTGCGTGTTGAAAATTTCATCATTTATGGTGACTGTTGTGACAAAAATTTCACTTTGCTCCACAGGTACACATTGCTTGCCATTATGATGTGAATTTTGGCATTGTAATCCAATGTCAAAGGATGCTTCAGAGAGTTGTATTCAGGTTTTTCAGCATTTTTTGAACCATGATCAGGGATGTTTTTGATTTTTCATATGCATGTATAAATTTATTCCCGTAGCTCCAATCGATTCACTTCGATCAAAACCAGGCTCGTAGCTAGAAGGGAAATTGACATTTTGAGAGAAAAAAAATACTTTTTTTTAACAAATGAAAGTACTGCGGTTCTAGAGACGGGATCATGTGACGTTTTGAACAACAAAAGCTGTGACTGGTACCTCCGAAGTAACAGCCAGCGCCATTAGCATGGAAGCAAATACCAAAAAAGGCGGGTTCTCCTTGTAACCCTTAAGTTGAAGAAACTAGGAAGAACATCCAATCACGACTAATGATGATGATAACGGCAGCGTGCAGTGCATGCCCTCAAGATACAATAGGCGAGGAAGCACATGTATCGCGGAGGCGAACGAAGGTTTTCACACGCAATAGTAAGTTGCGTGTGCGTGAATTTCTGGCGTTTGCTATTTTATTTTTACATATTATAAATATAAGAAAGACCCGTACTACGTTAAGCTTGCTTGTTAAGCCGTGTCAAATAAATGTGTTCACAAGTTGTTGATTTGGCAAACCATCTGCAGCTATGGGAGAAAACTAACATTTTCATCACTGGAGCGACTGCAGCTTTTCAAGTGCTTCTAGGCGCAAATGTGGCCATTGATTTAATCACATAGATGTTCCGTAAAATGCTGACTTAACTTAGTTAGCTGCTATTTTGGACAGAATGTTAATTTGAAATTTTAAATCTAATAATACATCAATTTGTCCAGATTTTCGTTCCATCAAAACAATATAGGGGCCCCTTTCCAAAATTTCGTACGAAAAATCGTGTAAACTTTGAAACGGTTATATCTTTTGTTGTACTGAATGAAAATAATAAATTTCTTCGCCATTTTGTCGAAAATACGTGTAGCAATGATGTATTAAATTTTGGAATATATTGAATATGCACTAACTACAAAAATGCATTGCTTTGAAAAATCGCCCGAAAAAATCTCGGAAAAAAATTAAAATTCCCAGCCCATTTCGATCAGGACCGCTGCAGATTTGTTTCTATAACATTTGTATTGAGCTGTTTGAAGCGAACAGAGCATCTTCTCGAAGGACTGTATAGTACAGAGAAGGCAACATTTGTAAACTGCGTGGCTAATGAATTACAATTCAATTAGTTTGTGTCGTTCCGTGCTACTAGCAGAAGCCATAATTTTTATTTCTGAAAAGCTGAAAGTAGCATACACACGAAAAAATCTATTGTAAACAAACCTGTCCGTGATTTATTTCCGCTAATTTCACGCAACGAACCGCATATCTTGAACAGAAAGGATTGCGATTTTAGTGGAATGTTGATATTCAATCTATTCGGGTATATTTTTTTTGTCGGAAGACTACATATCAATACCGGTAGATAAGACGGTCACCTTCATGGACTGACTACATTATTTAGTTTAGGCCAATTGGAACATATATCTCCGACTCGAGAATACATTCATTGGCAAACAAAATAGCACTTATCAGCGTTATCAATCCAATCAAGAGAATTAAAATGTGAAAATATTTTCCCTCAATTTTTACTTCCGATCAGTGGAAAGTAACGTAGACACGTAAAAAAAGATGAGTGGGTAATATCTGTGATATTACCGAAGTGTCGTTACTACACTACAGGATTTTAATTAACCGTTAAGTGTCCGACGCGGTACCCGGGTACCTTTTTAGGTTTCAATTAATGAAATTCCCATGTTTTATCCATAGCTGGAAATTGAAATTTTGTGATATCTTAGAACTTCACTAAGTCAAGCTTTTGGGTTAATAATATTATTGATATAGTAAGGGGGAGGGGGAGTTAGGAGGGGCTCCTGAATTTTTTTACTACGTAACAGGCCGACGTGGGACCCGGGTACCCACAAAACTGAAATGCCAATAACTAAGGTAATTTCCAACCGATTTGGATACTATTAAGTGTGTTGGATTCAGGAACTCATCCAAATGTTGACTTGGTAAAAATGAATTCGGGTTCCGAAGAATCCGGAATTTCGGAAGCATGTTCCAATGCTGGGATACTATTTGTGAATTTCAATGGAATACCGGCAATATGGGTATCAAAATTCTTGGAATTGCATCAGTAGACTGTATCTCGTGGTTTTGGCACCATTTGGTGATTTGATCCCGGAACGGACATTTCGGAGTAGGTTCCCGTGGGGCAATGAGAGGCCATTCCATTTCAATTCCATTTTTCAAATTGCCATAGGGTTCTGTAACAACAAAAAGAGACTTCCGAGACAATTTAAAGAATTTTGATACTCTTATTGCTTAGGACATTATTAAAATTTACAAATCGTACCCTAGTACTGGAACATTACTCCGGAAAATCCGGATTACGAAGAACCAGATCCATTCGTCCGGTTCAATTTTACCGAATCAAATAGTTCCTGAATCCAAAACATCTAAGTGTCCAAATCGGTTAAAGGAAGCCATAGTTATGGGCACCCTCGTTGGCCTGTTGAAGATGTTTTTTTTTCTTGGACATATAACGGTTAAAATCTAATGATATTGAAGCATGAATAGCAGCATTCGACTAAAATTACAATTCTTTCTGTTCAAAATTTGTGGCTTGATGCATGAAATTAGCGAGAACCAGGCTTTCGATTGGGTGTTTAAAAATCGGTTTTCGGGTGTAGTTGAAATAACATCCCGAAGTGCAGACATGGCCCTCCGGTCATGTCATAGACATTACCCACCCATCTACTTTTTATGGCAAATTCAGAAATTTTGTTCTTTCGGACATACTCTAGTATTTCTAGTTAGTCTAGGGATTTGACGCAAGCTCTACAATATATTACGATGAAAGTCAATTTGGAGAGTAATTTCGTGTAGTGTTACCGGACACTGGTTTTGCCGATGATTATTCATTTTTTTGTCTTCTGCTCCATGTAGGTATGAGTCTAAAAAGTTGACAAAACTGACGGGCATTAATTTTATTTTCAAATTCAAATTACATAAAACATTTTTAAGCCCTTCCTCAAGACAAATCCGGAACAAAACGCACAATTAGACAATTGACAGAATATAAACAACGATGGTTAATCACCGTCATAACTGCTTAAAAATGTTCAGTTGTTTTGTTTCGTCAAAAAACTTATCGTCGATCGCGATGAGCGAAAGACGGTTGGATTTTGAACGAGTCACCACCATGTTTTGGCATCCATGTTTAGTACAAAAATATTAAAGGGTTGTAGATGGTTTTTTAGTGTTTCGGATTCTTCTCATCAGTAACTAACACCAACTTAATGGCAGTTAGATAAGTCGAAATTAGCACCAAAACGGTACTAGTTAGGCACTAAAATCAAAAAAGCCACACGCTATGAGTGAAAGCTAAAGAACTGGCTTATACCGAGTGATATTACGATAGTAAGCACAGAGGTTCTGTTTGCCGACGAGGAATATGAACCGAAACTGTCTTTTGACGTAAGAACGCCTGGTACTGTGCAAATTTTCAAAATAAGAAAAAACTAACGGCAATTTAGGGTTGGTTTGGGCTAGCATTAAGTTGGGTTTAGTTACTCCAACTAGCATTAAGTTGGGTTTAGTTACTAACGAGTAGAATCCGAAGCACAAGAAAACCATACTTTATGTTAGGTCTTGTGTCCTCATGCACAAAAATTTGGTCATACCCAAAATTTTACCCATTTGGGAAACTTGCATAAAGGATTGTGTATAAAACAGGACCACGTTTATGTAGAAAATGCGGCATGCCTAGCATACACTACGCGAAAATTTCTGTAATATTTGCACAGAATATGCGTTTCCAGTTCATATGAAATATATTTGCACAGAACGGTACTTTGTTTTAACCATCACAGATGGAAGCTAAATTAGTTATGGAATTTGCGTTTCGATTTCGTCTCATCAGAATCCGACACTAGCTTACCCAAGTAACAATTAAAGTTTTATAGCAGACCACAAGTGCAATTTAGGTTGTAAGAAAGGCTTCAAGAGTGTCATAAAACTGCAATTGTTACTTGGGTAGTGACAGGATTAAGCTGGAGCTAGCGTCGATCCGGCGCTAGCTTAGTCCTATCACTAAGTTAGTGTTAGATTCCGATGAGACGAAGTCGAAACACATATTCCATAACTAATCTAGATGATGGAGGAAAATAGTTTCGCCACAACCTTTAATAGGAATCGATAGGATTTTTGTTTGTAATCTTTAAAGAATACAATTTATAAGCAGAATATTCCAACGACGTCGTGTTTCATAGTTCCTACCCATGGTATCTTGGTAAATTTTAGCAATGATTGTTTATTACCCAAAAAAGTTGTTTCCCATAAAATTTACCAGCTGGAAAAAATATATGTATTAGTCGATGTGGTATGGAACACTGCTACAATGAGTGAGTTTGTTTTATCCACGATCTTATCCAAGTCACTTCAAATCAAATGTTGGAAATACTACTAATACTTAGTCGTCAAACCGTCTTCGTAGAGATCCTTTGTTCGTTGCTTTGATATTACGGTATGTGACGATATCTGGCAATATGTCTAACTGATCAAAGATAATGTATTTATGATCAGATAATGACGATTTTAGCTCGTTGGGCACGAGCCATGTGTGGTACTGACGGAGCAAAAAGTTATAACTAACACCTCTTTCCTGTCAAATCACGAAAGTATTTGGCGATATCTAGAGTTGTGGTACCGGTAATGCAACAGAAAATCCCGGTAGTACCAATCCAGTTTTGGTTCTAAAATACCCTATTGAATACATGTAAGTACAGATATTTTTAGCACTATGCAAAACCAATGATAAAGAATTTAGCTATACCCTAACCTTTCAACACATAAAGGGGCCTGTTTCAAAATATCTGGCAAACCAACGTAACTGGAAGTTGTAACTATTTATTCGAAAATGATGACAACAATCTTCTCTTAAATTTGCATATTAAGAACAAGCATGAATAAAATAACAATCGATTTTTGTATGTCCCATAGGCGACATTTGGATTGGTTCCTGTTATTCGCTGTATGCTGACATAATAAGTTTGTGGTTTAAGTCACGCCTGTATTCGTTTTGCCGTTGAATTAAAAGTTAATCTATAAAAGAACGAACGCCGATTTAGAAGGATGCCGTCAGGGTTGGGCCACTTTTCAACTAATCTCTGTATCATTTGTTTGTATTCCAATAACATCTCGATGTTGGCATATTTTTATATATATTTTTATATAAATTTTTAAAATTTGGACAGTCATGAAAAACTTGTAAAAAGAGGGAATGGTTGCGTTTCATGAAACGAAAGTTAAAAATAAAATTGTAGTCAAGATTTGGATACTAGTGAATATCGACGAAATACGTACTGAAATATTGTTTAATCCTTTCATACCTAACATTTTTCTTGGGCATTCAGGGATCCAAAACTATTTTTCCTTAAAAATGGTGGGTTCAAGAAATACGAAAAAAAAATTTCCATAAAGATAGGTGCTTCCATCGCAGTGCTAGAAGCTGCTCAAGTTTTACCTTCCTATGCTTCTTACAATTTTTCTAGAATTTTTTCAATAGTCCAATTACTTGTAAAATGTAGTCGAAGACGGTCTAAATTGATAGGTATTATCAGTTTTCAATAATATTGCAAAATAACGAAGATATATCAAAAGTTCATTTTTCATCGTCAACGTGAACTGTCCCTGGCAGCACTGCTCCATCGGAATCCAATCAGGCTAATTATAATAATTTCAGTTTTAGAGCCAATACTTGTAACTTTTAGTGCTCAAATGAAAGGTAACAGTTACATTTATTAGCCTTACTTGTTTTAGGAGCAATTCTTGCCTAAACCAAAAGCTATAGCTGCTTAAAAACGTTGTTGTCCACAAACAACATGGGCATGAATGGGTTAATGCACAAATATTGATTTTTTATTGTTTTTATCGATTTCTACAAAGATTTGGTTCGGAGGGCAACCTTGCTTAGCAAGTGTTTTTGTAGCTCATGGGCTCGCGTTCGTGATTAGACGTTTTTCAGGTAGGCTTCGAGGCGTCGCACTTTAGTTGTTTTTGATTGATTGATGTTATTTATAAAACATTACATTTATTGTGCCAATGAATTATTGTAATGCTTCTTGGTGCAAGAAACTGGATCCAGACTGCTATTTAACTTGTAAAAAGAGGTGATCCAACTCCGACTACACGAGTGGCCCTACCTCGAGGACAAGCGTTTTCTTTCTATCACTAAACACTACGGGCGTACAGGTAAGGGAACATTCTTTCCCCTTCAGAACTTCTTAATGGTGAACCCTATAATATAAATATACACTTACATTGGTGGTTTAGTTCAAGTTTTGAGTAATTTTTCACGGTTATGTCAAAACTTTTCGGATTACCAGAAACAAAACGAAAGATCGAAGCTTTTTACAGATATTCTCCATGGCAGCAATGTTCTGAAAAGTTTCCTGTCATTGGTAATAATAATTTCACACTATGTTGCGTTTCGGCTTCGCCTCATCAGAAACCGACACTAACACATTGTCGGAATAGATTAGCGCCGGCTTGACGCAAATTCCTTAAAACTAAAACACACTATGTGTTTCAATCAAACGACTGATCAAACGTGATGTCCCGTTCGAGCAGAAGTTCTGTTTATGCCGATGAGACACAAGTGAAGCCGAAACTTGTCTTGGATTAGCAGGCCTATGCGAAAGCACTATGCTATATTTCACCCTAAGGAGGAAAATTTGGTAAAAACCAAAATTTCTCACTAGGGTGAAAATTTGTTGGTGGTTCACCCTAGTGAGAAATTTTGGTTTTTACCAAATTTTCCTCCTTAGGGTGAAATATAGCATAATAATTTCACGTTGAAACACAGATGGCAGCAATACGAGAAATGGTCGGGGCCCAACCTGGACAGTGGTTCAATCCTGACAGTATACATCTACCTAATCACGATCCGAATAGGGCATGAAACGATCTGATCTGAGTTTGTAATCAGCATTTTATGCGTAGTCAAGTAAGAAGGAATATGTTTAGTCATCTGGGCTCTCTCAACACCTACTGTTAGAAAACTCGGAGGAAAATACTACTTCAAATAATAGATTCCATTTCTCCATATTTCGACATAAATCTTTTAAGGCTCTCCGAGTTAGTGTGCGCTTCAAATCGACGTATCTCGAGTTCATCATCATTCATATATAGGTAATTTTGACTCAAACGTTGTCGTTTTGAATGTTCTACACAAAGCTGTTTCCAGCCTCGGATAATCTTCTGAACATTATCAATTTAGCCCTTGATGTAGTCATTTTCTTGAAGATAAGTCCCGTTTTTGTAATTGTTCCACCTAGCGTCCGTTTGATCTAGAATGAGTTTGTTTGAAATCTTCCACTACGGTATTTCTCGTAGTAAAGGCACTTTTCACTTCTGAGGCTTTCCCATCTCACTGCTGAGCCGAGGGAACGATATTGTACAATTTATGCAGTGCATAAACAACAAAGCAGTAGGAACTGATTGCTTGCTTTGTTGATAGCTATAACAGAGATTTTTTCTTCTTCTGCTCAGGGCGAGATTAGAAGGTAGACTGAAGCAAATGAAAGCTTACCAAAAAAGCATATTTATAAACATTTTATATTTTCGCTGGTATTTTTTTATGGAAATATTCCAGTGCCGGTATTCAAGGCTTAAGTACCGCAGAACTGGTTTTTGCCGAAAATTGATATTTGAGGTGCCCCAAATTTTGTGATGTGCGTATGCGTTTCTGCCACATTATGGTACTACCCTTTCGAAATCATCAGAAGGTAATTATGATTATTGATAATGCGGAAAAAAACCGTACAGCAGAAGAATTTCCTGTCTATGTTATCAATAATCATATTGACTGCGACAGCACAAATACAGCGAGTTGTGAAGTTATAAGACAGACGTCAATAGCACTATTTGTAAGGATGCACGCACGAAGCATTTCACGTGGATTTATCATATTGCTATTCTGTTCCACCAACCCTGGATTACGAAATAAATTGTCCGCATAAAGTATCTTTTTGCTGCCATATATGGTCACGACTTTTTATCATTGTAGACCCTATCCAGGCACGTTCAAGGTTTTTTTTGGGGTTTTCGAGATCGTCATTTGCGTTGCGAGAAGTGCTGGTTAAAATTCGAATGACCGCATAGGACTGGCTTGGATCTCGAACTAAGCATTAGGAACACCAAAATTTTCCAACGACGGTCCAGCTTGCCCAAACACAATAAAGTATATCTGTCGCCAGATTGCTAACGCCACTACCACAAGTGCCAACTCTCTAACAAGGTAGTAAACTTAGTCGCATTAAAGCCCTTCGCACCTTCAAGGCCACCTTTGGGAACGTACCTGTCCTGCCGATGTCGACGCCGGGTAACTTGGCAATTATGTCAGTTCGCGTTCCTCAGACGACTGGCCGCCTGCTTCTGGCAGCTACCTACAACAATTGCCTAATCCTGTGCTGCTCCGTTATTATGCGTGGGTTTTTACGACCAGCGGGAGAAAAGGCTTCGCACTTTTATTAGGCTCCATTTAGGCCGCAAAGTTTATGCACGTCACCGCCCGCACGAAGCGGTTGTAGTGAGAACTCAGACGAGAGTGAGAGAAGGAAAAATAGCCATAAATTATTCTGTTTGGAAACCCGCGACAAAACCGATCCTAGTGCCTATTTCAAATAATCGGACCAGTTTAATGTGAGCTTTAAATTAACCTGTCAATAAAACTTGCCCTCTGTATATCAGCTTCTTATGAACGAGCAGGTAGTTTGAAGATTTGCCATCCTGCGCCCATTCACAGAAAGTGGACATGAGCTAGTGAAAGCCAGTGGCCTGCGGCTGATTGGTCACCGCACCACCATCGTCGGTCGGCGCGTTCAGTTCGAGTGACAAAGAGGGAAACAGCTGAAGAACCTTCCCCCTGATTCCCGTGGATTGTGCTGGTGCAAGGGAAAAACAGCTTCATCAAAATTTCATACTTTCATTAACAATTTTTAATTACTTTTTAACATCCATCCCCAGCTAAGTGCTGCTGTGGTTTTAGGAACTAGAAGACGCAACGGTGTGGTGGGTCTATATGTGGGTGTGTGTATTCATGTGGTGGAGAATGCGAATGCTGCCGGCTGACAGGTGCACAGAAACAACGACGAAGCGTCAACAGAGGTGTGTGTTCGTTCATTCCCTCACCGCCCAGGGGGTTTGTCCTTGCTGCTAGAGAGGGAAATCTGGGACACGATAAGACCTGTCACACTTAAAGTGCGGCACTTGAATGAAGCTAGCTACGCCGCGAGAAGGTTGCACGAGCCGATGTGAATGACGGAAGTGTTGAATGCTGGAGGATTCCGTGTCCAGTGGCGCTGGGATAATAGGAAACAACCTTCAAGGCTCGGTCTAAACTACACCGTACTCGAAGCTCGGAATGAATGAAAGATGTCTCTCAGATGAAGCTCGATTTGCCGGGGAACACTTCAGATCGAACCTTTTTTAGCTTTGAGTTTTCCGAGTGGTCGTCTAGTTGCCGACTAGGCTAAATTATTTCTTTGATAAAATATTTTTAATTCTCGACATTTTTTTTCTAAACGAGACGTAATTTTTTCCGTAAGTTTAGTTGTTCTTTAATTCCATTCGTGGCCTTTAATTTCACAATGTAATCAAGTAAACGTAGCTCCTCCTGAACATGACAAAGACCACCAACAGTAAATGGCAAGACTCGCTAACGACCTGAAGCCCCATCGTGGTTTAGAAGACTCTTGCCAACCGACACGGCACTGAAACCACCCTTTATCACTGTCTTACGGCCTCCACCTTCCTCCAGGTCCAGCACATCCGGGGGTTCCTCTGTCAGTAAAGTACAACAAAAGAAATTCGTTTTTAATTTTTAATGCTAACGACCCTGTTTGTCGGCGTTAGAGCAGTCGTTCAGACAACCATCAGAGCGGGGCCAAGCACCACAGTGCGCAACATCACCTCCCATTATCCTTCGCTCAATGTTGCTCGGGAAAGCATCGCGACAAGACAGGCAATGTAAGAACATCGACTTTATCACCGTCTGGAGATCCGAAGGACTTTTCCATCAAATCAGTTAGGTGGACTACCAGCCAACCAACTAACGCACGCGATTACACGGAAAATGTTCCTACCGCGGCGACAAATGAACCTTCATGATGTTCTTTGGCCGGATATTTGGCCGTTTCGAGTCGGGCCGTACACACCGAACTTGGAGCGAATAAAAATAAAAACGATGATAAACATTATCATCGTAATTATTTTTACTTTTGTTTGTCGATGTCGGTACTCCCAACGCTGCGTTCCCTCACACCCATAAAAGAAGGCTAAACACGGCTCTTTACAGCGTCCCATCAACGGTTTTTATTTTCGGGTACTCTGCTTCCCTTCGAAAGGTATTCAGCGGAACAAGAAAACAGCATCAGAATCTCATATGAAATTAACATATTTTATGTTTAATTTAGTCTCTTTTTTTATTAACGTCGCCGTTTTATGTGAACGTTTAATTACAGCCAGCCCTTTCGTGTGCCGGCGCGTTCGACGCTTGACGCTCGCCGACCCTACCGAACGAATCTTTTCGGTTGGAATTTTCTTTCATCGTCGTCGTCGTCGTCAGGCATACAGAAGCGCAACAACCCGACACGACGACGGACGTCTCAGTATTTACGGACCGACGAGTGAAGCCAGCGTAAGGCTTTAATTTTTCATTAAACATAACAAACGAGCAAGTTTTATACCCTTTTTCAAAATGTCACATCTAATGAATGTTGCCTGCTAGCGGAGGGATGGCCGGGGGAAAGGTGGGGCGATTCGTTTCCCACTGGTTCATATATGGGCTGGAATAGTTGGAACGGGAGGGGGGGATGGTGGTGAACTAGGACTTCTACTAAACTTGTTTCGTAGAAAGTGAGCCACTTCATCATAGGCTGGACAGGGCCGTTTCGGTTCTTTTGGGCTTCTACGGGAACTATCCAATGAAGCTATGAAGTATTTAGCCGCCCTTCCGAAAATTTGTACACATGGGGTATTAAGGTGTCCAGGATTTTGGGGATTTATTGAGAGTTTTTAATTTTTTCTCTACATTTAGCACGTCACTAAGTCACTAAGACAGTCTGCTTCAAATTTAAGCCAATTTCGTCAGCATTTTCCCATTTCTAAAGCGAGTTGTAGCTTGCATGGAGTTGTATAATATATAGTAAACCACAAGATGTTTGCTACTAAATAGCATTTTGAGTACCCCGGTATCGCCAAGTCCGATGTTCGTAAAAGAAATATTCTATCTATACTTAAGTTTGATCAACTTTTTTTTAAATGTGTCCAGAATTAGTAAAAAATTGTTTAAAACTTTTTTAACAATAAAGATTTTTTTCAAATATTGTTCAACATTAGTTTGCAGCTAGTTGGAAATATGATCAAAACTTGATCAAAATTAATTCTAGATTAATGCAAAAAGATTTAGAAATAGTAAAATTTTTATTTATAATTTTTTCCAAATTCGTTCTAAATTTTGCAAAAAAAATGTTCAAAATTTGTTCATGACTTGACTAAGATTTATTCAAAGTTTGTCAAAAAAATTCAATATAATGTTCAAAATTGGTTAATCAAATCGGTTAAAAAATTGATTAAATTCGTTCAAAATGTCAGAAGTTTGCTCAAAATTTTCCGAATTTGTTTGTTTGTCCAAAAATTTATTTTAAATCTTTAAATTTGTAAATAGTTGTTCAAAATGTATTCAAAATTAGATCAGATCTCTTCAATTATTTTACAAATTTATGCAAAATTTGTTCGAAAGTGATTTAACCTTGTTCAAAATGTGTTCAAAATAAGTTCGAAATTTATTAAAAATTTCGTTACCAAAAGAAATAGCTTCGAATGACTTTCTCAATCTTGTTCAAGCAAAACTAAAATGTTTGCTCCACCCGACGTTTCGGCCTTCGGCATAGACCTTAGTCAGGGATAATAAGGTCTATCATTTCATTTCATAGTATCCGACAGGGTGGTGCCTGGTTAGATATGCTACATGCATTTTCTTGTGATTTGTTTAAAAGGGTGCTCTACTCTTGGGATTCAAAATTGAGCTGTTAATTGGGAGAATAAATTATTGCAAAGTATTATACTGAATAGATTTTGAATTTTTATTTTTTATTTCTAAGGAACATGTTTTGACCTTCGTCCATAATTTGAATTTTAGGATTAAGTTGAATATGTGCACAATTCCTAGCTTAAATAAATTAAGTTTTATTGTTTGTTTCAAATTCATCTCATCAGTAACTGGCACAATGTTGAAAATTCCTGACACGTCTTGTGTAAACGCTCAACTAACTGGTTGTCATTGAGAGATGTCCTGGAAAAGAAGCATAGTGTCAGCCATTTGGTTTGCATGTCGCTGTATCCAAGCGTGCACGCAACGCTCGTATAGCGTTTGTTGGTCGTAGCGCCTGCTGGTGGCAAGTTGCTAATTGTTGGTTACATTTCAAAACGACAGTATTAACCTTACATGTATAATAGTTCTCAGTGATTTTACTAAAATGGCGTTCACACCTCCCTCCCCCTTTTTTCCATCCGATTGGAACAACCTATGCCAATGCCACCAGCAAATAGAAGCTTGCTACTAGTCGGCGCTACAATATGCCTGCAATCGCTATACGGACCTTGCATGCAAACTTGGATACCATGGTTATTAGGGTGACAATGATTTATATAAAAAAAAAATTCGCAACCTACACCCCCTAGCGTCGTTCCAAATCACGAAAATATGACACTGTCCAAATTTGAGCGAAATCGGTTAACCCTAACCCCTCCCCCAAAGAGCTTAAAGTTTGTATGGGATTTTTGGCCAAAATGTATGGGGAAACACTCGCAGCTCACAAAATCGCCGCTAGAGGTCGCTGTAAACTTCCGATCACTGACCTGGGAAGGAGTTAAGCTTTCGAAGATATGCTGAACAAGTTTGTCGAAGACTGCAAGACAATTCAACCAACCGTTAAAGAGTTATTAACGTTTAAAGTTGAATACTGCTGCTTAACATTCGCAAAGGGCGTACTCCGCTTATCTCATGTATGTGAACCACGAGTGAAGGTGGGACAAAGTTAGGAAAAACTCATATATCTCTGAAACGATAAGAGATAGAAAGTCATGATGTTTCACAAAGTTGTAGAGGAATAAAATGACTTTTTGGTTTCACTAGAAAGTTTCAGGATTTCTCCGCAAGGTGGCGGTAGTGAGCCAAGCAATTTAAAGGGAATACTCCTATCTGTATAACGGTAAGAGATGGAGCATTTGAATGTTCTACAAAGTTGTAGAGTAGCAACAAATATTTTCTCATTTGAATAATGTAGAATTCTATCACATGGTGGCGCTAGTGATCAAAATTAATTCAAGGTAATACTCCTATCCATACAATGGCAAGAGATAGTGCAATCTGATATTATGCGAAGCTATATAGTATTTCAAAGGCATTCGTGTCTCGTTATTAAAATTGGAATAAGGACGCATATATACTGTGTGTATGAAGCTTAAGGGGTTACATACCTTTTTTTATTTTTCGAAAAATCGATTTTTTTATTACTTTATCTGAAAGTACAACTCTTTGAGAATATTTTTCCAAATTTTATAGAGATCCGAGAAATAGATCGAAAGTTACAGCGTGCTTCGTCTACGAAGCGCATTGATAATTTTAAACTCGATTATCTCGAAATACCGAATTAAAAAAAATGGTTTTCCCGTGATCACAATTCTTGAAATATCACTCAACCGATTGTCTTTATTTTTTTAAATTGATCGTAATTAATTTTTCTCATACCTTAACAATTCCTTTTTTATGTTTGTTTTGTAGATGAGAATTTTTTAATACGTTCACGAATGCAGGAAAAATGTTGAAATGTAGTCTCCGGTTATTCAACTAGGTCGACTAATAGAAACCGACTAAACTTACAATTATCTTGTTCAAGATGTGTGGTTCGGTGCACGAAATTAGCGGTAACCAATCACGAACTGGTTTTAGTTGGGCGTTGTAAAATCCGTTTTTTTCGGCTCGGTGCATGAAGTTAGCAGTAAAGAATCACGAACTGGTTACGGGCGGGTGTTTAAAATCCGGTTTTTCGTCGTGCATGCTACTCTCTAACTATCAGAAATGAAAATAATTTCCTCTGCTAGTAGTAGGTAACGACACAAATTGATTAATCCACCAGTCGTGTACAGTTCATAAATATTTTTTCCCGGTATTGTACAGCCCTAGGAGCTCTAAACAGCTCTACACAAAAAATTGAAATAAAACTGTAGCGGACCTACATTTAAAATTTCTCATCATTTCAGTGTCCGGTTGGTGCATCACATTGAAGGCTGTGACCGAGATGAGCTGAAACTTTTTCCCATATCCAAGTAGTTTTTTTCAAAAGATTTTTCAAAACAGGTTTTCGTTATTAATGCATGTCATACATACCTCAAAATTTTATACAACATTGTTGAACTTATTTTCGACAAATTCCGAAAATTGATTAACTCCAGTAGTATGATATGAAAAGATATGAGCGTTCCAAACCTTACACGACTTTCATCTCGAAATCTTAGAAAAGGGCCCGTATATTGAATGATAAGTCGTTAGCCACGACAAAAACGGAACAGCACTTCATAGTATAATGGGTTATGCCAATGGACCCAGGAGCATTACTCTCTGGATGCTTGCTTTTGACAATTTTGCCAAAAACTTTAAGCAGGAGCTTCGCCGACCTCAAGGGAATCAACTGGCTCTTAAAATTAATGTTTCAACAAATATTAATAAATAGCTTGTTCCAAATTGACTCAAGATTTGGTCAAACTTAGTTATTATTTTTGTTACTTATAATTTATTTGTAAAAGCTTCAACATCGAAGGGTCTTTCGTCTTATTCAAAATAATATACATTTCAAAGATACAATTCACATTAAAATTCAAGGATAAAATACAATTAATAATTAATATAATATATTATAATTAAAATATCACAAACAAATAACCGAATATTATTTCTGTCGAAAATCCTGCTTTCCATTTCTTGTGTCAATTTTCTTTCTTGGTGTCGCTTGCTGATCATTTCGTCAGCCTTCTCCTTCGCTCGGGTTTGCGTCCACGTCGTCGTCGCTAGAGTAGCTCTGATTTTCGCTGTTAGATGTTTGGTGTTTTTGTTTTTTGAGAGACTTTGGTGTTGCCGTCTTTTTTCGAGTTTAATTCTTCCCTAGATAATTATTGGTTTAGGGATACCGTGGAATATTGTTTAAATTGTCCCATTCGTTACGGTTGTGTATCCTTTCTTGTTGTTTGCCTTTTCGTTGGTGTGTGTGTAAATATAGCTTATGAAATTTTCCTTTATCCAATTACATCATATCAGGAATGTTCTACTGATATCGTTCTAAAATCAGGCAGATACAGAAAATTTAACTCTCCGTAATTGGGATCACGTCACCGAGGGTGACGACGTTTGGATTAAGATCTCCGTGTATATGGACGACGACAGAATCAACCGAGTGTACATAGGTCGTTTATCTCTCGGTGGGATCCGAAAAAAAATTGCGACTGTTATCGTAGTTGATGGTACCGGATATTCCACGTCTACTCGTGTATCGCCGCAGGCTGCCGATGAATCCGTCACTCGTCATGTCAAATTCATGGTTGAATGTTATACTCGCACCAAACTTCCGAAATTCACGACAGCTTGTTCCAAATTTGTTCAAGTTTCTTTAACCCTCCATAACTCTGGTGAGGTCCGAAACGATCCGATGTTGATTGGTTGTAGGTGACTGCACGCGTGGGGGTCTTAAGGACGATTCAGACGATACATCAGCTTCCGTCAACGTCAACGGAACGGCACCGTTCCGTCAGGATAAGTTTAATATTTTTCTCTGGTGCCCATTCAAAACGTTCCATGCAGTTGACGTTGTGTGTGAATGCCTCCATTTAACTGCATGTAACTTATCCTGACGGAACGGTGACGTTCCTTTGACGTTGACGGATCAACTTGGTATCGTCTGAATCGTCCTTTATCCGGGTTTTTTGTTCAATATGTTTATTTGAAAAGGAACGATACCATTAAATCTAAAAAGTATGCAAGATAAATAAATCAGATTGCTTATAAGAACACAATACCTAACTTAGAAATGTTAAAATTTGAATGTTTCATGCTCCACTCATCAGGAATTGACACCAACTTGCTGCTAACACCGAATTGGCCTAGCTAACCGAGACATCGCTCGGTACCAGCCAGTTGCTGTAGGCTTTCACACATTTTGTGTGAACTGTTTGGATTTAGTGTCTAAATAGCGCCAATTTTGTGTTAATTTTGATATATCTTCGAACTGACAGCAAATTGGTGTCAGTTATTGGGGAATTGATCACGAAAAGTTATCTAAAAGGAGCTCATGTTTACGTTTTAAATTCTAAATTTCGTAGAACTAGAGAGTGAATGGAATTATCCTGTTAGGATTTTTCTCAAAGTTTGTCAAAAATACAATTTATATTAATATACCTAAACATGCTCAAAAACGTAATTTGTTGAAAATTTGCTTAAAAATTATTCAAAATCTGATTTATTTGAATTTTATTGAATTTTTTTTCAGAATTTTATTTTCATCAAAATAATACATTCAACATTTATTAAAAATTTTACCAAAAGTTGTTTAAAACTTGTTAAAAAATTGTTCAAAATTGTGCCAAAGTTCTTGCTAAAAATTTGTTCAAAAGTTGTTCAAAATCTGATAAAATTGTATTCTAACTTTTTATTTCAAAATTTCTACAAAAATTTGATCAAAATTAGATAGAAATTTTATCAAGATTTTAACAAAAATAGCTATATTTTCAAGATTTGATTTCCATTAAATTCAAAATTTGTTGAAAATTTGATAATAATTTGTTTAAAATTGTACATAAGTTCAACAAAATTTCCTTAAAAATTTGATACAAATTCGTTCCAAAAGTTGTTCAAAATATGATAACATTTAAACCAAATATTCTCTAGTATCAAAATATCTGTTTAGGAAAACTTGTTAAAATATTTTTTTAAAAGTCTTCATCCAAGTGGTGAATTTAAAATTTGTTGAAATTTTTTTTCGAAACTTCTTTTAAACTTGTTCAAAATGTCTAAAATTTGCTTGAAATTTAAATTTTTTATTTAAATTCATATTGAAATTTGTTAAATTTTTTATTGAAATTTTTGAAATTTTGTTGAAAATGTGTTCACAATTTGTCCAAAATTTAAAATTTGTACAAAATCGTATGGAAAAATTAGTTCAAACTTTTCTTCAAAAATTTGATCAAAATTAGATAGAAATTTTATCAAGATTTTAACAAAAATAGCTATATTTTCAAGATTTGATTTCCATTAAATTCAAAATTTGTTGAAAATTTAATAATAATTTGTTTAAAATTATACAAAAGTTCAACGAAATTTCCTTCAAAATTTGATAAAAATACGTTCCAAAAGTTGTTCAGAATATGATAACATTTAATCCAAATATTCTCTAATATCAAAATATCTGTTTAGGAAAACTTATTTAAATATTTTTTTCAAAAGTCTTCATCCAAGTGGTGAATTTAAAATTTGTTGAAATTTTTTTTCGAAACTTCTTTTAAACTTGTTCAAAATGTCTAAAATTTGCTTAAATTTTTTATTTAAATTCATATTAAATTTTGTTAAAATTTTTATTAAATTTTTTTAAATTTTGTTGAAAATGTGTTTATAAATTGTCCAAAATTTAAAATTTGTACAAAATCGTAGGGACAATTGTTAAAAAATTATTAAAAATTAGTTCAAACTTTTTTGTTCGAAATTTATTTAAAATTAATTCAAAATTTGTTAAAATTTTTATTAAGATTCAGATAAAATTTGCTGAAAATGTTTTCATCACTTGTCCAACATCTGACCAGAATTAAAAATTTGTTCAAAATTTGATGGACAATTGTTAAAAATTAACTCGATTTTTTTTTCGAAATTTGTTCAAACTTTTTTGGATTTTTTTTTCAAATCTTGTTCTTAAAATTTGTTTTAAATTTTTGCAAAATGTGTTTATAATTTAGTAAAAATTTGTTCCAATTTTGTTCATAGTTTATCATAATTTCTTCTGAATTTTACATTTGCTAAAATTTGTCCAACATTTTATCTTATTTTGTTCAAAATTTGTTTGTAATGTTGGCTTAATTTGATCAAAATCAGATTACGATTTGTTCAAAATTTGGTAATTTTTTTCAAAGTTGTGTTAAAAGTGGTCAAAAAATTGCTCAAAATTGATTTACGTTTTGTTAGTAATTTGCATAAAATTTGTTCAAGATTTGTTTCAAGTTTATGAAATAAAAAATATGTGTTCTAAATTTTGTCTAAAATTTTATAAACTTTTGTAAAAATTCTGAATTTTAAGTTTTTTCAATTTGTTTAAAATTTGCTTAAAATTTGTTTCAAACTTGTTCAAAATTAGTTCCGAAATTCTTCAAAAGGTGTTCAAAATTAATTTCAAAATTGGAATAGAATTTGTTCAAAATTGGCATAAATTATAGTTTCAAGTTTGTTCAAAATAAGTTCCGGCTTTGTTGAAAATTTTGTATAAATTTGCATAAATTTTCATGGTCAAAATTAGTTAAAATTTGAAATAATAACAAGTCTATTTAAAGTGTTGTCCAAATTTGTTAAAAAATATTACAAAATTAGTTCAAAATTGGCTTAAATTTAATTTCAATTTGATTAAAATTTGTTCAAAATTGGTAAAATTGCGTTCAAAATTTTTTGGTTTGAATTTTTTTTTAATTTGTTCAAAATTTGTTCATGTATTTAAAATATGTAAAAGATTTGTTCAAAATTTTGTCCAAATTTGCTAAAAACTGGTAAAAAATTTGTTAAAATTGCCTTAAATTTTATTTAAGTTTGTTCAAAATATGTTCAAGCTTTGTTCAAAAATACGTTCCAATTTTTTTCTAAATTTCCTTAAAAATTGATCAAAATTTGTTAAGATAAAATTTGTTCAAGATTGGCTTAAATTATAGTTAAATTTATTTGAAGTTTTTTCAAAATTAGTTCCAGCTTTGTTCAAAATTTTGTCTAAATTTGCATAAATTTTCATGGTCAAAATTAGTTAAAATTTGAAATAATAACAAGTCTGTTTGAAGTGTTGACCAAATTTGTTAAAAAATGTTACAAAATTAGTTCAAAATTGGCCTAAATTCAATTTCAATTTGATTAAAATTTGTTCAAAATTGGTAAAATTGTGTTCAAAATTTTTTGGATTGAAATTTCTTTTTAATTTGTTCATGTATTTAAAATGTGTTAAAGATTTGTTCAAAGTTTTGTCCAAATTGGTAAAAAATTGGTTAAAATTGCCTTAAATTTTATTGAAGTTTGTTCAAAATATGTTCAAGCTTTGTTCAAAAATGTGTTTCAATTTTTTTCGAAATTTCTTTTAAAATTGATCAAAGTTTGTTAAAATATGCTAAAGACTTCTTCAATATTTTGTTCAAATTTGGTTAAAATTTGTTAAAATTTGCTTTTTAAGAATTTTTAAAATTTGTTTGAAAATTGCTTGAAATTTCTTTCAAAATTCGTTAAAAAGTTGATGAAAATTTGGTTTAAAATGGATTCAAAATTTTGCCTAAATTTGTTCAAAGTTCGATCAAAATTGGTTAAAAATGTATGTAAAACTGGTGTACATATTTTTTTTTACTTTTTTTTATTTTTGTTCAAAATTTGTTTAAAGAGTCTAAAATCTGTTAAAGATATCACCATTCTGATTAAATTTGTTTAAAATATGGTCAAAATATGTTAATATTTGTAATTCGAAGAACTTTTTAAATTTGCTTAAAATTTGTTTGAAATATGCTTAATTTTTTTTTTAAATTGATTCATAAAAATCAAAATTTTGTCCGCATTTGCTAAAAAATTTATCAAATTTGTTGAAATTGGTAATTCCAACAAAATTTTTAATTAAGTTTGAAACTTGTTAAAAATTTGTTTAAAATTGATTCAAAATTGGTTCAAAATTAATTTAAAATTTTCTCTTAATTTGTTCAAAATTTGATCAAAATCTGCTCAAGAGTTGCTCAATATTTTATTTAAAATTTTATCAAATTTTGTAATTTTAACAAAATTTTATTAAAAAATTATTAAAAATTTTGGCAACGTGTGTTTATAATTCTTTCAAAATGTTTTCAAAATTTATTTATCATTTGATGAAAATTTGTGAAATTTAGTTAAAACTTGTAGATGTTTTTTAAAGTTATTTAAAAATTGCCAAAGCTTTGTTCTTATTTTTTTTGTCAAACTGGTCCAAAATATGTTTCTATTTCGTTTTATAATTATTCTAAATTTGTTCCAAAGCTTTTCAAAATTTATTCCAAATTTGTTTCAAACACAGTTATTGAAAGTTTGTTCAAAACTCAAAATTTAATTAAAATTTATTGAAAATGTATTTAAAATTAGTTTAAACCATATTTTAGTTTAATCAATGTTTGTTCAAAATTCTACTCTCTAAATTGAAAAATTGCTTCCGGTGCGCTCCCAACACCAATCCGGCTCTGCCAGAAAATGTCCCGGTCCCGGCAGCAAGGTCAGTAATTGCGATGAAAAAGCGAGGTGCTATTAAAAGTAATTTGCGTTTAATTTTTGATGGCCCTGCTGTCTTTTTTAATAAGTTCTCTTCGCTCATAGTTTCCGGTACTTCTGTCGTAATGTTGAAGTAAAAAGTTTTCTAGTTCCAAAGTTGGATAATTTTAGAAAGTTTTTTAAGGCAGCTCAAACTGGACTTGGAGTGGTGTCCAGGTAGTGCTGGACTTCACTGCGAAGCCGAACAAAGTGTTTGGGAGGGCCAAAAAAAATCAAAATGAAAACAGTGGCTTTCGCATTGGTCCGAAAACACCAACAAATTATAATCCCCCCTCGCTAAAGTTTCATTTTTCACCGAAATCCGCCTGATCCTGGATCCGACACCAGAGACCGAGAGAGAGGCCAATCTATCGATATTAATTTTCACCCGAACTGTCTGCCCACTCAATAATCCCGGCTCGCTGGTGTACTTTTTATCTACCGCCACGAAGTGGTTCCCGCAGCATCAGATCGCGCAAACCGATCGCATCCTCTCCTCGTCCGATGCACGGCGCCTGTCCGCAAACCCGAAATGCATCTCACATTAATTTGAAAATTAAAATTTCCACAATACAAAACCCATTGTTGTCACTGAATGACGATGGCGACAGCGACGACGCCGCCGCCGCTGCTGCAAAGCGAGTTTGGGGCCGAGCAGAAGTGCACTTAATTTCCGAAACTGACCCCGTGCCAGTGCCCGTCCCCACACGGACACGAACCACCTCCTCGGGGGGATTGAGTTACGGGACGTAATTCATCGGTCTGTTTTTAATTAAAATACTTCAATAGCAGTCGATTACAGACAATATAAACAATGGCCTTTCACTGCTGTTGCTGCTGCTGTTCGGCCAGTTTTTGGGTTCGAAATGGGGAACTGATGCCCGGAGGGGAGAGGGGGACCTAGCAGCAATGCGAACTGGTATCGATAGCAGAGCAGAGAAAAGCAGGCCAATTGCAGAACAACCCCAAAAATGCAACTTTTGTTGCAAACCGGGGGAATGCACCGAAGGCGACTGCACACTTCCACTCCGGTGGGTTGGGCTGGGCAGTGGGCGTGTGTTGTTTGTGTGCGCGTGTTTGTGTGAGTCAGTGCGCGCGGTTATTTTCACGCCAAATATATTCACGGCTAGCTGAAATCGATCATCCGAAAAGTGTACGCGGGGATTTTCACGTGAGTCGAATGATTGGTGGTGGGAGGGATTTGGGGGTGGTGTTGAAGCGAGGGGATTCGAGCGAGGTAGAGTGGTTTAATCGAGGTATGATGTTAATTTTCCAATGCCCGATGAACGATTGGAAAATGAATAGAGTTAATTGAGCAATTAGTGGAAATTTTGTGAAATGATTAATTCATGCAACAGCAGCAGCAACGGCAGCTAGATAGATCGCTCGAGTCCTGGTAGTTCCCCTAGGGGTGAGGGAACCGGTGACGAAGTAGTCTGTGTTAATTAAATTGATTGTCCATTTTTGATGGAAGCTTTTTGATTGGCGAGGTAAAAAAAAAACTTTCGAAGCGGGCAAATTGAAGTGTTGTTTAGCGTTCAGAGTGCAGCTCAGATGATTGGTCGATGTGTCAGTGTGTTTGTTTGAATTGACCATGACCGGAAGTGATGGCTTTGATTGGGTGCTTTGGGAATATGTTTGTGATTTTAGAGCCCTCTCTAAACCATGGAAATCGTTTGCGATTGAATTTTGTTTGCAGCTGGATGTATAAACACTCGAGAGGAAAAATAACATACTTAGGGATAGTGTTTGAAAATGTTATTAGTAAAATCTAACAGGTACTACCCGATGTATTGCAACATTGAATCATAAATTCAGGTTATAAAAATTTTAAAATATGACAAATAAATTTTGCACGTCGTGAAACACTTCCACTTCAGATACTTTATGTCACTGACTTGCGGAGAGATAAACAGTAAAACTAGCAACCATGAATGTATACTGGCATCACGGAAGTTCCCATAAGCTTTGCATTGGCTTTATCATGTACTTCCCCTCTCAAAACCATCATGCTCGCTGGGCTGCACTTTTTGACAGTCCGTTTGGCTGCAATTTCTGACACTTCGCTAGTCTGTGTATAAAGTGTCTGGAACTTCCACTAGATTAGCATAAACAAGAAATCAGGAAAACAATTGAGACACATAAATGCTCTTTTATGAAACACAGTAGGTGGGTTTTAAAATCCACCAGCAACTCATCGGTAATTCGATAACTTTTTGTTCCAGGAGAGTGAAGCTACCCTTCGTGACACATGCTTCATTCTGATTGGTGAGTGATATAAACATTTTCCCTTTTGCAATTCCAGACGCCATACTTATATTCGCGGTTCTGAGTCGCCATGATTAATTTCACTAGCAACAAACCAACACACTCAAACATGGCGAAGCCATCCAGTGGTGAATGAAAATTTTTATCTTGTTGAGAAGTTTTTAAATACTTCTATTTTAATTCGTTCAGAAGCAGATTCGGCCAGATTCGACCATTCGGTTCATACCAGATTCGACCAGTAAAACTGATTATATTTAAATGAGGTTATTGCATAGGGTTACCAAATTGGCTTAGAGCAAATTAAGGGCAGATTAAATCAAATGTTAAAACATGTATCACTTAATATTCGGACACTTTTTTATTTCTTTAGCAGTGGTCTAAACTAGTGATGAGATCTGGAAAGCTTTGTCAGCGATTTGAGTGCACGAGTTTCAGTGGGATTTTTTTTTGTCTTGAAATGATCAGTAAAAAGTTGTGCTAGATGGAAGACGAGAAAAAAAAAGATTGGTGGGTAATGTCAGAGACATAACCGCAATGAAGTAGAATACACTTAAGTTTTCCATTTTTGCTTGTGCCATAAATTGTCATCGGAAAATCTAAGTAACAATTCCAATCGTTATATATCGAATTCGAAAAAAAATTGCATCGCATTCAGTATTCTGGAATATGCAAGTAATTTAAAATAATGAATATTTTCCCGAGCAAATACTCATGGGTTCAAACACCACAGAGCCCCTTGAAAAGACCATAAACATGGTCCGTGTACACTTTCACAACCATTAAAGCACCATAAAATGGTCTCAATAACCCATAAATATGAGATCTGCCGGACCATGACGATGGTGTTTTCGTGGGTTGAACCCATTTCAAACACCCATGCCCAACCCCATAAGTATGGGGGTATTATGGACTTTACATTTGCTCGGGTTCTCCAATGGAACAATATTTGGAGACTTCACCTACTTTCTTAGTAATATTATTTATTACAAAAAGGTTAGAACTAACCACTCCTGGTCGTACTCTTCGATGATTACTTGATTCGAATTTTTTTCCCCAGGTCGATCGAATCTGAGTGTAGTGTGCTGAATACTCTTCACTCAAAACAGATCTAAATCTGTTTCAAATGAAGCAACAACATAACAGCAGCACATATGAGTTTCAAAGTTCGAAACAAAACTGTTTGAAATAATAAATCACAGCGCTCTTATGGGGATGCGATCGTTTCCGTTCCAATTCCACTTTGAAATTTCCATATAAAATCCCATGCTGCTGAATATGCCATAAGGAATTTGACCGGTATAAAAAAACCAACGCTTGCAAACCTGTGATAAAAATAAAAACCGTTCTTTGTCACTGCTGTAACATAACTCAATCTCCTCACACACCAAAACCTGCAACTCACCCCCACCTTTAAATAATCACAAACCCAGTAGAGTTCGTCCGTGCTTTAAAAATACCTAGAGAAGCATGTTATCAGATGCTTTAGTGATAAAAACGCTTCACGTGTATCCAAAATAAGAAACATGCGTTCCAAAACGTACATTACCGTAGATACCTACAAACCCGCCAAAAGCATTTTGACATGAGAATTACAAAGCATAATTTTTTTCCCAACGCTAACCAACAAGCAGCACGCACACGTCGCACTCTGCAGTGAGTTGAACTCAATCTAACCATACCAACTTAATTTTTCAAATCATCGAGTGTACACCACTCGATCCATATCATACCGTTACTATACTCGTTCAAATCTCGCGTGTGATAAGCTTTGCAGTCACAAAGCAGCAAAACGAATTCGAACATTATTAACGATGTTTAACCACTCATTGTACCGTCCGGACGTTATAGCCTTGATGTTGCTCGTTTGGCAGGCGAACGACGAATGATTCAAACGGAAAGGCGGCACTTCTATTTATAACTTGACGTATTTGATTGAGGCTTTCAGGTGCTCCATCCCCATATTGATGGCTCTGGCTAACCAACGAACGATCTGCGGTTGATGGGCAACTTCAATCCGGCTGCAGCTGCTACGGCGTTATAAAGTAAATTGATGAATTTTTATGTGTTTATATGTGTTTTATTCGAAAATATGTTGTGGTCATTTTGGACTGAATCCGTTCTTGTGACCGGGCCGCAGACCTCATTGGCTCCGGAAGATCCGAAACATCCGTTAAACTGATTATTTCATAAGCTTGGTTCTAGACCTAGATGGTTTTGCAAAACGTACATACAATTAATTCGATTTTGTTACCGTTACTTGCTCTTACCGCTTCTGTACAGTCAAAGACAATTTTTTAAAAGGTCATTCTACTATTTACTATAAACAAAAATTCATACGGAAACTAGTAGCATTTTCACACTAAATAATACCACCACCATGAGTAAAGATGTTAATTTGCTTGGGTGTGGTGAGAATTTAGAAAAATTTAAGTTTGATTTTTTTCAAATAGGGTTACTACGAAACCCTATTTCGGTTACAGGCACGATTTCATTCCAATGCTTCAAAATATGCTTTGGAAAACACCACAGCGTTCTAGGACCTTGCTGTGGAATTCTCTAGTTTTACTAATGTTTCGGGTCCACCGAAAGGTTATTACGAAGACAATAAGATCGATGTTCAGGTGAAAAACACCCAATCACCCCAATCAGATTTCTGGAAATACTTTTGAAAAAGTCGCAGAGTTCCTGAACTAAGTTTGTGAATTACCCAGTTCTGCGAATGGATTGGGTTTTTCGGGCATTATGTGGCTAATAGGGTGTATACTAGAGTGACAGAAAAAAAATGACCCCCATCGGCCCACCCTTGAGTCGATTCCTAGTCCCACCAGGAGTGTCTGCTCCAAATTTGAGCCAAATCGAACAAGTCTAGCTACCGGACCAACGTGCTTGAAGTTTATATGGGATTTTTCGACAATTTACATGGAGAAAACCCACTTGCGAACATTTTCACTGCTAGGGGGCACTGTATACATCAGATTATCACCAAAAGTGAAACTTAAGAAGATAATTCTATTATATACAACTTTGTTGAAGACTGCAAAGCGATCCGACTCGAACAAGAAAAGTTATTAAACTTATAACGAAGTGATGTCTGAGTCAGTTTTGCATGGGGCCTAGCAGTGCATGGTAGTGTATCAGTACTAGGTTCTAACAAACTAAACATTTTTATGGAATAATGGTTAGATTTAGCTCACTAGTGTATTCGGAAGAATTGTAGTACATAATACGAGTTATGTTTTGGTTAGAAAACTTTAGTTCCATCTGTGACCGCATAGATGGCGCCAAAACTAACTTTTCAACGGAGAGAGATAGAAACTAGGTGTCTTCTACAAAGTTGTAGAACAAGATTTTTTCAGTAATTTTGCCAAACATCTTGATATTCTATCTCTCTCCGTTGAAAAGTTAGTGTTGGCGCCATCTATGCGGTCACAGGTGGAACTAAAATTTTCTAACAAAATCATAACTCGTGTTATGTACTGCAATTCTTCCGAACATACTATTCAGCTAAATCTAACCATTATTCTACAAAAATGTTCAGTTTGTTAGAACCTAGTACTGATATACTACCACGTACTGCTAGGCCCCATGCAAAACTGACTCAGACATCACTTCACTAAAAGTTTAATAACTTCTTTCAACAAAGCCGGATTCACTAGCAGTCTTCGACAAAGTTGTAGACAATTAAATTATCTTTCTTATTTTCACTTACAGTGATAATACGATGCATACAGTGCCACCTAGCGGTGAAAATGCGAGCTAGTGGGTTTTCTCCATGTAAATCGTCGAAAAATCCCAAACAAACTTCAGGCACCTTGGTCCGGTAGCTAGACTTGTCCGATTTGCTTCAAATTTGGAGCAAGTACTCCTGATGGGACTAGGAATCGACTCAGGGGTGGGCCGAGTGAGTTTTCAAAAATTCATTATTTTTCTGGGCACTCTAGTGTATACCCACGGGTATGAACGTACGGCAATGGTAGTTCTAAAAACCTTTTTCAAATAACTCGAAGTTCTAGGACATGAATTGACTAATCAGCTTGAGCTTGAGCTTGTGCAACCACCCCTGGCTGCTACTTCGTTATCGATCTGGGCTAGCTAAAGTTGCACAGGTAATCAGTATATAATTATTCTTGGGAGTAGCGAAACATCCTAAGGTAATCCTAAAGTGTTTATTGACCAACAGTGGCGCCAGCCAGGCCCGAACCTAGATCACGGAAGGAAAGAGAAGGAATGGTTAATCCGATACTTGCTTTTGCTGGAGGCCGTATATACTACGGCGCACTCCACAAGTATCACGGGAGGAGGATATTTGTTAGTAACTATAGAAGTTGGATTCTACTTCTTCTTTACCGACGTCAGAGAGGTGACTCCACTATCTGGACTAGATATCGATCCATCAACTCATAGACCAGGGACCAACGGCTTTACTTCCCTTCTGAAGGACGACATGACCACAGATTTTTTTGACTTCAGAAACGACCTCGGCTGGAATTGAACCCAGGCCAACTGGAATGAGTTGCGGTTACGCTTACCACTCAACCACCGGCGCCGTCTCTAGGACATGAATTGACTAATCTTACATAAACTCGAATTTGTTCCAATGAAAGTTCAAAAATTACTATCGAAAAACCCCGGACCTACCTAAGCAAATCGCCCTTTTAGATGGATGGATATGAAAAAAATTATCGGTTAAAGGTTCAAATTGTTAGTTTGAAATCTCAGCTACATTTTGATGCCATAAAAGTTGATTTGTACCACTCCATGGAAGCGCTAGGCAACGATTTGTAAAACGCTACGCTTTTCCATCCTTTTACAATGTAGGGGTGATTCAGACCTTTCAAAAAAAATTTACAATGAAATTATGCTTACCTATGAATTATTTACTCCTTAAGAAGCAAAAAAATAAATCGAGTTACAAAAACTTAATGTGGTTAGTCACAACTGTCGATTGGCGCATCATGCATTTTCTTCGCTGTGGCCTGAGCAATCGTATGCGTATCCGCAAGCCGCTGAACGGTGGTTAATGGAACAGGGGGTCTGAATAGCCCCGTACGCTCATTTCGCACAAAAGTGGTGAGCGTCTTGAAAATATCTGTGTTTTCACCCAAACAAAAATCATTTCATAAAATATGATCCTCAAGCTTTCCCTTAGACTTTCCTGTTGTTTTTTTTTTATTTGCTGCTTTAGACACGGATTTACCATTATTATGGCTTTTGTTTTGAGAATGGCAAAAAAATGAAACACGTTGTATCTTATTTCTAAAAAACCAAAGAATTAAATTCAGCTGTCAAAACTAATGTTTTAGAATAGTGGCTCGACGCGAATATGTACGACAGTCTTACGATTTTCTGAGAAATCGAGGGGCCCGAATTACCACCTCGATCTTAACAGCCCCGGGTGCTCCTATTAATGCGAGTGATGCTATTGGAAATGCTTCAGAAAAAGAAACATCTGAGTTCTGGCACTGGATCCATGAATTGATTAGCTTTACGGATGTTCCGGGACATTCTGATGCATACACAAAGGTCATTATTTGAGTCGAAATATCGTTCCTATTTTAGTTGTGATTTTATTGATTAGCCACATTATCGCTTGTACAGTATTATGGAGGTCGCACATGATCCACTTCGGCACCGATCCCGTCAAAACTGAAATAATTACGAGCAACTGATAACTGAATCTCTGACAAACAATTTGGCTATATAAACATTTAAATATGGCGTAAAATAAAATAATAATTTTGAGAATTGATTCCGAAATCCTGGGTAATATGACCCGTTAAGGCCTTAATAGTTTTCCACGCTGATTTTAGTTTCGTAGTAGACATTTATTTTGACTATTAAACCTACGTTCTAGTCCGCCGTCTTCTCTTCGAAGCAAACACTTAAAATTAGAATAAACACTTTAAGAAATTGTAGAACTCGGCAGTAAAATACCACAGACCGTAAAAAAATATGTCAAAACAGTTTCCGCCCCACGAAATTGCTGTATGTACCAATTTGGATTGTTAGGTAAATTAGTCAAGATTATTCAAGTGTCAATTGTCCAAAGATGCAAAACGAATCTCGCATCTTTCTATTCAACGAGATAAAATTTAATGTAAAATATATGAATTTTCAAAACAACTCCGCAAAATCAGTCGGAAATCACTACCATCCTAACAAATGCGAGCCTAAGCGCACACTGTTTGCACCAGAACCGGGGCGTACCTACGCGCCGATGAACACTGTGTAGAGCTCTGTAATTTTGATGCCAAAACTTCGTTGGCGGTGCGTGATCCACATTCTTGATAATAAGGTAAAAGAAGCGAAAGAGATAGCATGTATGGATTCCGACCACATGGTGGAAGAATGAAAATTTATTTCTTCCAACTGCATGTGCCCAAACATGCCAAGAACAGTTGTGTATAAGAACAATGGAGAAGTGCGCTGTTGCATGCGTTCTGAGTAGTGTTACCAAAACTACAGATTTATCTACAGAGGTCAATATTCGATTTTTATCGGTTCAGATTCAAGATTTTTAAAGTTTTCCGAAAAATAATTCCTACAGAATGGTACTGATTTTTAAAGTTAAATTAGAGAACGATATTGTTATTTGACATTTCAGTAATATTGAGAAAGTGTATACAGAATATATAAATTAACAGAAACTTTGTTTTGTTGCTGTGCAATATAAATGATTTTAGTCATTTAACTATTCCAAAGAAATGGCTTACTAGTCGCATGAGATTTTTTTCTAAAACAAAGAAATACAGGCAGAGGGAATTGACGTAAGAGAATTTACAAGAAGAATTCGAACAAATCAAGTAATTATTGATATAAGACTTACGCCCTTTAATTTAGCTTTTATACAATGTTCTTTAATTATTAATGTCGGGAAAATAGTGGAAGCTTGCAAAGGGTTATGTATAAAACGGTCAAATTAACCATGAATGCATGCGTCATTGGCCATAAATGCATGCGTCTCGTAAGTTAAATAATATGTCATATTATTTCTCGACAAATATGTCAAATGGTCCTAAGTACAAATGAGAGCTTCTCTTTGTTTACATTCTCTACTGTTTCATTGCTGCAAATTTGTGTTCAGATTTCCTCAATAAATAGTACGGATGAAAAAGATTTGTTCCTTTCAGATACAAGATAAAATGTAGTAACACTAGTACCGAGTAATTTTATTTTCTCTCTCAGCAGCGAGAAGATAAGAGTATCGCAGCTCTCCGACGAGAAATGTTGCATCCCACGTTTTGTATCACAACAGAGCGAAAGTTTCCTCTTTCGCTCACCCAAAAAAAATCACGGCGACCATGTTTAACTCTCGACAAACATATGATTAGGACTTGAAAGCCAACTGTCAAAATTCACTTTGAGTGGAAATTCCAGACAAACCGTTGCCCGCCAATCACAGATGTTGATAGTAAACAAAAGAGAAAAGTTTTCTCTTTCAATAACTGCTGTGAACTGTGTTTGGCAAATAACGGTTTGTCCGGAATTTCCTTCCAAAGAGAAGTTTGACAGTTGGCTTTTAAGCCGTAATCATATGTTTGTCGAGAACTCAACAATTTGAACATCGATGACCAATTGTTTAGCTATGTTGAATTTCAAAACATGCCTAGTTTGCGTGGCATAAAAAGGCCTAGCACGATGACATTTTGTTGGTGGTTGCGTACAAGTCTAATAAAAACCAGAACTGCTCTTTTTTATGGCAAACCGGAGAGTTTATCGAAAACATGTGTCACATTTTAAAAGTGCCAGAAATTGTGAAATTATGTATTACGATTTATTTACTCGTCTTCATTCCAATCTGTGTGCTTCACCCTGACGACATTTTATTTTCAAGCTTTTGTAGTCTCTGTCATCATGGCAGGGAAGGAAAACTCACATCTAACCGCTCTTCCTTTTCACCCCTTCGCCTTCTATCCACCGAAACGAAGCCTTTAATTTTAACAACCTTCTAGGAAAACATCGTATAAGGCGTGCAGCAAATTACGTACCCGCTTTGTTCATTGGAAAACCCAACTTACGCTAGATCCCCCAGCGTATGGGTGTAAAATTAACCATCTTTTCATCGTCCCCATTCCACATCTAGTTCCATAACAGACACCGCCAACACTACTGCCGGTAAATGAGGTGAAAATATTTGTCCCTATTTTATCAAAAGTGTCAGCCATTCGGCACGTCCTCGCTTCGTTTAGGTTGGTGTGATCCTGCACCGACTTCCTCCGGGAGTTTCGGAGCGGCAGGCAGGCAGGCAGGCAGACAGACAGGCATCCAACCAGGTGGTGCCTGATATGTCACTTTACTCTTCATTTATTTGTGATATGGTTGGGAGCAGCAGTAGTGCTTGGGGTCTCTCATTTTGCACGGCACAACTGCAATGTCGAAATTAACACTCACATACATCTCCGTCAGCTTCCGTGCAATTTTGGCACGTCCCGGCTCGGCCTCACAAGTGCTTCGCTTCCATGTACATTCGTCTTCCTAAGGTGACAAATTAAATTAATTCTTTTCTTTATTCTCTCTCTCTCTACTTCCAGGTATGTTGCACTTCATCAAAATGTTGGGATAAAACTCATATGTTCGTACAATATGTCGGAAAATTGCGCTGGCACTACCACTGCCACAGCCGTTGCGTATCTTCCGTGCCGTGCAGCTCATCGGGTGGATCACATGCGTTGAATTGCAGTATATCGTCAGCTGAGTACTTGCATAACTATTGTGCGGGTGGTTTCATTAGTTTGGAGTAACTTTATTATGGTTTACCGCATCTCACACCGAGGCAGTTATTCCGATTCGATCCTATGAAACGTGTAGGACCGTGGAGAGTGCGATGCAGCAAGATACTAGATAGTAGGTGTCAGTTCGCCTGTGAAGGATAAGCGCTTGGTTTCCGCTAGTGGTGCTTGATTAACTACGGGGAAATGATCGATTATTAGTGCGGTACTATTACAGTTTTTTTTGCACCACCAACAGAAAAACACAGCTGTTAAAAGTCATAATGGGTTTCGGGAGAGTCTCAAACGTAAAATTTTATTGAGCGCCGTAGCAATGCATGATTCAAACCCGATTCAGAAACCGTACTTTGTTAGGTCGATAGACAATCTTAAGTAGCGCTTCCCACGCAATCCAACAATCGTTGAAAATATGCGGTACTTCGCAGTCATTTACTACTACTGCCGTCAACGATGGGTATGCCGACGCTCGCGCTGTCGATGATAACGATGATGAATGCCGTTTGGTTTGGTGCGTTGACATTCGTCGAAATTTTGATAACACGGCACTGCGTCACATCCAAAGCCACCCCATCCCCCTCGCCAGGGCAAAGAGCAAACATTTTCCCCGCCGATGATTTATCTCCTGAGGGTCATTTATTTTTAACTGTCAACATTTGCTCCGAAATTATTATAATCAATTTTATTTATTTCGCGACTGTCACCAGTGTGGATGGGGGAGGCACGGACAATCGGTCAGGTATCGGAAGGGTGCTTCGGTGCAAACGAGATCATTTGCATTAAAACATGTAACAATAACATGTTTTAATGCAAATTATCTCACTTCCTGACAGTGTTTGAAATGAGCGAGTAGAGTAGAACTTTACAACTCCCTCAGTGGCATTGTTGTCCATGTGCGTGCGGGACAGGTGTCAGGTAAATGAAATTGTAGTAACCCCACATTTATCTTACCTCGATGAATATGTTTCAAATATTATCACTGCTTTTTTTAAGTCTGTGCTGATTCATGTTAATTTTTTTTTTTTTGGATAGATTTCGAAAGAACTGAGGCAGAAATATTGTGATACCTCGTCTAAACCAAGCAAACGACATTACTGACGACAAGTGCTTTATGAAGGACTACCGCGTCTACATGTCTGCTCACATAGTTGAGATCGACGGTGTGGTCACCGATTGAGTTGGTCATGACTGTGGTGCAGAGGTTAGTGGTATAAAGGACCTTTCTCTCCACTGAGTAGGATTTTGAATTTCAATCGCACAGGACGACAAAATTGTATGTCACTTTAAATTTTTATCGGGTGACCTGATTAGCGAATTAAAACAGGACACTCCTTCACGATACAAACATACCGACAATCAGACGCTCCTTCGACAAGGTTTGCACTAAATACGAACAAATGGGCCTTTCTAGCAATAAGAATCGGTGTGACAAGTGCGCAGAGAATAATGAGAATGATAGCCCTTAAAATGCGCTCTAATCACTTTCTTACAGAAATACTATAGAAAGCTTCACCACTCACCACGACTTATCCTTATGCTCTCTTGGTTCAGGAAAAGTGCGAATCTCCATGAGAGACATTACCAAATATAAATACACGAGGAAGCGCTGACACAAAGTCGAAGATGAGTGGGTATTGTCAGAGACATAACCGCATTGAAGTAGATTACACTTAATTTATCCGCAAATATCAGAAGTTTGGTAATAAAATACCGTAATTTATTTGTAAGATTCATACATACTTTCTTGACCCTTCTGAACCACTTTCACCGTTGCAATTTGCAAAAGTGGTCTGGTGGGTGCCCCCATCATACAACTTGAAGCCAACGAAGTGAGGCTGTCCAGCGCAGATTCATACGATATGCGTTACGTCAATTGCCTTGAAACGATCCGCTGAACCTGAACCATACGAAGATCGTTGTCGATTACTAGAACTACATACTTTAGAAGATCGTAGACCCGCGTCGTAAACTACCTTCGTGTCTAAGCTTCGTATGGCTGAATATGATGCTCCCGATCTTCTATCATAAATTAATTTCTGCGCACCAACCCGTGTCCTTTGTTCTCGAACACTGCTGCACCCTGAAATGCACAACACTAACAACGCTGCCAACAACCGATATTAGAAATGAGTCGCTTCAACGATTATAACGACATCTTCGACTTCGTCATTAGTTCCGCAATTACCACTTTAGGTCATTTCCTTTTAGTATAGTTAAGACTCAATTATTTAAATACAAATACAAGAGAATGTCGAAATTCGCTCCATATCTTCTGATTAGGCAGGCGATTTGTAGATGCACAGAAACGGTTCAACTCCTATTCAACTCAAATTTATAATAATTTTCAATTTAAATGATGATACATTAAAGACTATTTTCAGACATTGAAAGAGAACCGAAATTCAATTCCCTGCACGCCGCGATGAATGAAATGTTTGGTTCGTTTCCCTCGTCATTCATTCTCCCGACATAGCGCATTCGGGTTCGCATGTGTTCGGTTTCAGAAGCGAACTGAATTTTGTTTCTATGCTAGCTCTGAGAGGGATTATTGAGCGAAAATGCACTAGACATAGTTTACGCAGCTCACTAATGTTCGAACTGTTCACATAATAACAAATAAATGCTTTGGTTGGTGAAGGAATTTATATTTCCTCTGCACTCAAACATTCGATTCTGCATGAAATTTCAGTCAGTTGGAAAGTTAATGCTATTGAACACCTTCGTTTCATAATCGTGGTTGCTGCCTTTATGTTCGCAAACATGCTTGCTTGTTGCCTTTATGATTGTGAATTTCCTCAATGATTGTGCTGGCTGTAGATTTTGAGATATTGATGCAGCTTTTGCCGTTGTCAATATTACCTGAACATGTGCCACATATTTGGTTCAGCGGTAAAGTGGTGGTTTATGTTCAGCGGTAAATAAATCGTAAAGTGATGGTTTTTCACAGAACTAGAACGTACTAGTTTGTCTTTGATATATGCAAAGAATACTATGTGTAATTGTACTATCGCATTATATTTTGTACTGCATTTCTCCCATATATGATATGTTGATATGTATCTGCAAGTAAGCGGTATTCGATCTCGTAACCGAACATTGATTCTCTCACCGTCCATTTATATGAAGATCTTAATTACAGCATTGTCACACACAACTATTTAAATTCAAAGACTTTAATCAATGATTTTGCCTGATCCAATTTGTTGAACGCTATGAGCGCAGAATACCTGAGGTGGTAGAACTCAATAAAGGTGGCTATCGTAAGTATAGCCTCCATTTTCACCTTCAGAAAATGTTCCTCATCACGAATACTCGGTCTTATGCGAATCACCACTAATCACAGTATTTGGCCGGTGCACCACTTCTTGCTTCTGCGACTCACTCATCTCGATAGATTACTAGGGCATAGTATAGTAGAAGTTTCCTTTGTTCTTCAGATAAGGAACACAATATAAAAGTAACTTTATTTGTCGTTCGCTTCACACAGGCTGGGACAGAAGCATAAACCACACTGAATTTCGTGACCATTGATTTTGGTTGTTGGAAACAGCAATGTTTTAACTTTATCTCAAACCAAACGAGCTACAAGATAAAGTCGCTGATAATAATGTTTTTGAAATTTATTTTCAAAACATTTCGGGGAGGCTTTAGCCCCCTAGCCCCCCACCCTTCTAGCTACGTGCCTGTGAGAACTCAACTCAACTGAGAGGTGCCACCCCATCCCATTAATTCACCAGACCTAGCCCCTTCCGATTGTTGTCTGTTTTCATCGATGGGTCACGCGCTCGGAGAACAGCACTTTGAGCTTGACGAGTGTTTTTTCTCGAAAGGTCCAAAATTCCTTTGGCGTGGTATACACAAAATATCCGAGAGAATGGAAAAATATATAGCTAGTGAGGGCAAATACTTTGAATAATTTTTTTCATGTTTTATGATAAAATCCGTTTTTTGTCAAAAAATAGCGGATTTAAGCTTACACACCTGGTAAATAACCAGTATTTGACTGAATCACTTAGGTGCGAGTGTGTGCGCATAAACCCACAGCGTCTACTGCTTATTGTATCATCTGAACAATTCAGTCAACATGTTGCTCGTTTGACAAGTGAGCATCGACTGATACAAAACTAGCACGCATGACCTGTATAAACAACTTTCCCGTATGGGATGAAACTTTTATATGCTCCTTTTAACGACTCTGCCGGAAAAAGGCATATACATTACACATTTTCCCCATAGTTTCCCAAAAATCCGTTTTTGCTTTGCCTTTGACTTCAACCGGACGCGGAATGCGATAAAAGCGAAAATGTTGGCAATTTTAAAATGTAATTAGTTTAACAAACCACCATTGGGGCCAAGGGGCCTGTTGGTGAAGGTAATAAACATAAACATATAGTAGTCGCACATTTTGTGAAATTGAATACAAAACACGCGCATACATTTCCGATCAGATAGTGCAAAAATATTGCGTTTCATTCAGTAGAATGAAAGTTATTCTCAGTAGAAATTATTTGTAACGGGACCCCAGTATTGAAACGTTAGATGTATTCTACTTTTGTTGGTGAATTAATTTGATTTTGCTGCGAAATTTCAGTTAACTTGGAAGCGAATAAATAAGAGATGCGTTGAAACTGAATACTGTAAAAGAATTCAACATATCATTAGACCTGAATCAGCAGTCTAAGTGCCGCAACGACTTTTAAATTATACTCCAAACATTACCCACCCATCTCTTTCCACAATCAAATTTGCTTTTGTGACCTGTGACTGACAAAGGTTTCCACATATTCTATGTGCCAGTTGCTAAGAAATTTGTTAGCTTCCAGCTATACAGCGAAAAAAATGCCCCATTCTGCACGGGCTATTGGGCCGTACATAAATGTATTTTTCTAAAAGACTCAGCTAATGGGAAAATGAATCTCGAAGAAGATTCATCATCAAATACTCAGATTTTCCGTTTAAAATCATACACATTGAACTCTGTCGGTTCGTAACAAAGATAATCCCCTAATAGTCTAAAGATTTCGAATGAACTAACTCAGAAATATAAAGCTGTGACTGATATCGCGAAAGTTCGCCCAAAATTAGGATATCCTGTCTAAACCAAGCAATTGACGCTACTGGCGACAAGTCATTTATAAAAGACTATCGCGTTTACATGCCCGCTCACAAAGTTGAGATTGACGGTGTTGTCAACGATTCGAGTTTACAATAATCATAGCAACCCTGTTTTAATAGCTCCATCGTTATGCAAGTGTAAACTAGGCTTACCACCAACCGCTCCCGTATGGCAGATGCAGCTATTAAAACAGGTTTACTATGATTAATAATAAAATCCACTTGTTTTGATGTCATGGTGCTTCTTTAGTTAATAGCTTTTCTTAGCGAATTTTTACAAACATAAAATGTTCCACGAATGTGTTCAGTAGAAGAATACCTTTAGAAATATATAGTGTTCTCATCAATTGTGTTTTTTTAAGAATTTATTTTCAATTTTAACCGATTTTCCATACAAATTTCCATATAAACTTTGAAATTTTTGGAGGGTCCGTAGACGCAACCAATCGGTACCAAAATTTGCACAATTACTAAGAGTCATAAAAGGAACCAATAAAGCCTGGTGGAGCTAAAAGTCAAAATTTGAACCAGTCTAGTGTACAGCGTCCTACTGCATTTTAACAACACGAATACCATTAGTAAAGATACTTCCTCACGTAACGAATTCCGTTTCTCCGTATTTTGACAAAAAAAATTTAATGTGTTCTGGTGTAATTCGCAGAGCTAGATCGTGTTGGCGCACCTCAATTTTATCGTTATCCATATATTCAGGATCTTGGTTTCAACGTTGTCATATTCGATGCCGTGTTCTATGTTGTTCTTCATAATGAAATTTTCTGCCTGGGCTAAACTTTTAAACGTTATCTATACACAATGTGGTGTAACTGTGCGACATTTCCTTGAGATTAGATCCGTTTTCACTTTGAGTAACAATTCAACAGTACATGACTGTCAAAGAGATTTTTTAAAGTCTATCGAAATTCTATTTTCTCGCTTTACGGACAGTTTTATTGTTTGTGGTTGGTTCATTCATTCATAATATTGCTTGTGAAGATCGATTTTATTTGATATCAATACATTGATTAATTTTGTTGCGAAAGAGTTTTAAATTACAATATCCAATCGGCAAACATATTTATCTTCGCGGATAAACTCATAAACCCTTTCATGGCACCCTAGGGGTCCGCTGACCCCAGGTTGAGAATCACTGAGCTAGAGGTTACTGAGTAGGGAAAGTTGTGAAAATTTAGAGTCACAGTACTTAAATGAGAGCAAGGATGTGAAAAAATAGAATTGTAAAACTAGAAGTGGCAGGTTCATTAGAAATCTTACAGGCCAATCTTTTGTCTTCTGTTGGCAGGAGCCGAGCTTAGGCAGCATTACTACGAATCCTTCAAATCTGCCAACCCGGCTTTCGAAAGGCAAACATTTCATTGATGCTAATCGTTGACAAGATTTCAGTGGTGATCGTACGTGGCTTCTCTATTGACGGTTCTCACGGTAAAGAGGGACAGGTCTGTCTTTGCCGTTGAGGCATGTTAGTAGACTTGAGCGATTCGTAGTAATGCTGCCTAAGCTCAACTCTTACCAGCAGAAGACAAAAGATTAGTCTGTAAAATTTTCAACTTGTTTGTAATCACCCTGCCACTTCTAGTTTTTCCGGTCTGTATATTTCACAACCTTGCTCTTAGTACTATGGCTCCAAATTTTTATAACTTTCCCTACTCAGTAATCTCTAGCTAATTGAACGTTGCTAAAAAATAAAAATAGAAAATGTGGCTACATGTTAGTGGAAATAAAAATAGAAGAAAAAATAAAAATCGGAAATGCTCTTCAAGCGTGAAAATTGGACAGAGATCCTGCAGCATCAGAATCGCTTAAAAAAGTTCACCCGTCAAACTAGGCAAGGATGATGATCCTCCATGATAAAAACACGTTAAAAATAAATAAATTGTTCGCAGGAGCATCCGTACATCGTTATGTTCAAGATTAAAAGTCGGCTAAAAAAGGATTTGTAAAAATCGGATACATTTAGATTTTTATCCAACTCTTACAAAGGAAAGTCCCATTCCGATTTTTATGCTTGAAGTTTATATCCCGTGTTAATATTCTAATATATTTAAAGCGAGTTTTATGAAGCATGTTCTATCCAGTCTTCCCATATGCACATCGCACACAAGGTTCGCTCTGGTTCTGTGCTCATATTAAACCCACACTTCGTGTACGAACTCAAACACGCTATTTCGTACCTAAACACGTGCATATGTTCGCCTGCACAACCGAACCCCATGTACGTACACGGTGTGCGTACACGTAGGTTCTAGGCACTAGTTTTTTTCTTTCTCACTCTCATCATCACTAGCGTTGATTCTTTTTGCTTTGTGCGAATCGCTCTCGTATACGCACCCGGTATACGTACACGGATGTTTGAACTAGAGTTTGCATATCGTTCGCTTGGGTTCGAAGTTCGAGGGGAACCTGTACATCGAGACGAAGTATGTTTGAGGTTGAACGCGTGCGCGAAATTTTGTACACAGGTCCAAACTTGTTGATGTTCATGGGAAGTCTGGTTCTGTCCTTGCGATTGTCCTTTTCGGTCGTTCAATTTATTTACTTCATGTAAGCCGACCGATAGCAACGACTCTGTTAGAACAATTTCCTGTTTCGACGATATATTAATGGGTAGCAATATATTTATATCTTCGTCGTGAGGTTTGGAAGATTGTAGTCACCCAAAACGATTGTGGAGTTAGAATCTGGTCTATGATTTGTCGCATTGCCAACGAATGAGTGATGTACAAAGCCGGTTCAGAGTTCGATCGCAAATATAGTCCACCTATATGCACAGATCGGTGTGCTAGCTGCAAACGAGTAACAACTTGTTCTCGTTTCTCGCAATCATCCAGGGACACTGCTTTGCACTTTGGTGATGATTTCACAGCAACATGGACGCTACCACCACCAGTTAGTGTGCTTGTTGATATATTGCGATTACAATGGAAAAGTGAATATCGCGTGTTCATTAAATAATGAGAATGATTTCAATAGCTTTCTGTAATTAAAGTAAAGAGCGTAGTTTATCTCTCCAAGAGAATTGCTCTCAAGACTCCCCAGAAATGGTTGGCATGTTTCTTTTCGCTCAGGTGCTGTCAGTTCAATCGAAGATGGTGTCGAAACAGCAAGCACTCCGCAAGCGTGTTGTACGGTTTTACGAAACGCATGGTCATCGTGGAAAAAAGTTTACGATAGACCACTTTCGAGACGTAAACGTCCCCGTGAGTACATTTTACCGAAGCTGAAGGCCGGTAGCGGCCGTCCGGCGAAGATAATGAGGAAGAAGAAGAAGAAGGAAGCGTTGAAAAAGCTGTTCGACAATAAGAACGGAATGAATTTGCGTGACGCCGTTCGAAAATATCACTGCTCCCATAGCTTGATTCACCGAACCCTCAAGATGGAGACTCAGTCCCCCGCAGGGGCGGCGAAACACTTTACGCCCGAGTGGGTAGAAAGCATGGGGTGAGGAGTCCAGTAGTAAGGATTTTTCCCTTTTCGCAATGCAAATGGAATTGTGACACATCGATGTTTTCAAATGTGTGCAGTGCGAGATACATGCGTTGCACATCTAAATTTTTTCAAATGGTTCAAAATTTCGTGTGGGTAATTATCCACTCGGTTATTTTCGAGTGGGTAGTACTACCCATACTACCCACGCTTTCCGCCGGCCCTGGACCCCCGAGTACACGGACGAGCAGCTAGGGATCGTGAAATCGCAGTGCCGGAGGATGACGAAGAACTACCGCAGGACGTCGTTCGTGCTGGACTACGAAAGTTACTTTCCGTTCTCGAAGACCCACATTCCAGGAAATGACAGCTACTATTCCAGCGACAAGTCGTCTGCACCCCCCGAAGTAAAATATAAGTTTTAGCATAAATTTGAAAAAAAAAAAGTTATGCTGTGCATCGCCATATCGGACAGAGGGATTTCAAAGCCGTGGTTCAAACCGAGTGATCTCGCCATCAATCAACAAGTGTACCAGGAGAAGTGTCTTGAGAAAATTGTTCTGTCGTTCTTAAAGAAGCATCATGGGGATGGAAAGTATGTCTTCTGGCCGGACAAGGCGTCTTCCCATTACGCCAAGAAGACGTATCTTGAACAGAAAAAGATACCGTACGTATCGAAAAAAGGAACCCGAACCACTTGCCCCAGTGCCATTCCATTGAGGTCCCTCAGTTCCCTAATGTACAAAACTAATCGGCGGGTCAAGGATATGAAGCAGTTGACCACCAGGATCCGGAATTATATCCGGAAGATGAACGTCAGTACCGTCCACTGATCTTTTGAACACCCGTTACGACGATGAGAACTCTAAGTTTGCAATGTCTGATCAAAGCCATGTTTCTGTCACGTCGTAGTCGCAGCCCGTGAGTGAAATGTGGAAGTCATTTGTTTTGGTTCGCACACCTCTGACATTCTGATAGTAAACAGTCAGGCAATTGGATGGAAGCTGGGCTACTGGTTGAGTATCGAGAACAGGGATTGGTAGCGAAGAATCATTATCAGTATTATGAGTGGTAAGTTCAGCAACAAAAGAAGCTTGCGGTTCAGCTGGCTTAGCATAACAGTGCATTTCAAACATCGTTACTCATGCGTATGATAGCGCTTTGGAATGAGGTTCTGTTACACTCGGCCCTGTCGGTTTCCATAAATGCTGATTTGTAGCTCCTACACTATAGTCAGTAAACTCACGAACTTGCGACCAGGTTTATTTCTCCCGCAGTTCAGGTTTAACATCTACCTTGAAAGACAAAAATGCCATCGTAGATATATGTCGGTCCATCGGTTTCAAGGTTTCCACGATTATATCATCAGAGTACAGACAACCTTTGGCAACCGCCAGAAGGTCCATTTCTGTTACTTCCGGCAATATTTTTGTCAGGTACACCCAGAATATAGACGTCGGATGCACACACATGTCCGTGGGTAACTAGATTGATATTAGTCGCCTTTGAAGTACCACGAGAACGGTCGAAGGTTTTCTGGAGTAGATATTGCAGCTTAAACGAAACTTGTATGCAATAAACTGTCAAAAAATTGCTTACCAATACCGTCGGAAGCCATTTTTAAAATGCCGAAATGCATGAGCTTGAGCTTGTGCGACCAACCCTGGCTGCTACTTCGTTATCGATCTGGACTAGCTGAAGTTGCACAGGGAATCAGTAGATAATTATGCTTGGGAGTAGCGAAACATCTTTCAATGTGCATCTCCTGGTAATCCTAAAGTTTTGATCACTACCGGCGCCGGCCAGCCCCGAACGTAGATCGCGGAAGGAAAGGGAAGGAATGTTAGTCCGATACTTGCTTTTGCTAGAGGCCGTATATAGGGGAGAGAGGGTAACAATGAAACACATTTTTTCTATAATTTAATTTTGATGATAATACATGTTATTTGTGCAATCAAAAGTGATACATAGTGCCACTATGTTGTTAACTAATACATATATTTTTTCCAGCTGGTAAAATTCACGGGAAATAACATTTTTTGGATAATAAACAGTCGGTGGTAAAATGTAGCAGTGTGCCCCATGGGTAGGAACTATGAAACACGATGTCGTCTATAGTGAAATATTCTACTTATAAATTTTATTCTTTTGTTTTGACGAAGAATGATCCTAACGCTTTGAATTAAAGTTATATTGAGGCGAAAATCGTTTGTTTACGAAAGAATCCACTATATCATCGCGTAACATCGAACCACCATATATGCATATTAGCTGCAATCCTGAAATAAGAGACAATTTCTACAAAATTTGGCCAAATTTACTAATTTTGCACTATATGAGTAGTATTTAGTGTGGAAAATCGGAACCCATTGACATTTTGAGACAGACCACAAAAACGAACAAAAATCACTGTTCCCCATACGCCATCGTTTCACAGTTACCCAATGGGTCTATTCATGAAAATTGTGAAATCACACAGAACCATGAGTAGTTACCAAAAAACTTTGTTCGCGGCAAATGTTGAGCATAAAATTTGCTATAAATAGCAATAGACTAAACATTTATTCAATGAATGGTAATTCATAAAGATGGAATAATGTTTATCATTGCAAATTTACTCTGGCTATCACAAAACAAACAAATATCCATTAAAAGAGATAGAGTTAGCAGATCTCTTCCAAAATATAGCAACACGTGTAAAGAATTAGAAATTGTGAAATATGAGGGAATTAGACGATTGCGATCATGCATTGTGATTTTATTGCGAATGTTTCATAGTTCCTGCTGATCCACTGTTACCCTCTCTCCCCTACTACTGCGCACTCCACAAGTATCATGGGAAAGGAGCATATTTGTTAGTAAGTATAAAAGTTGGATTCTACTTCTTCATTACCGACGCCAGAGAAAATTCATCGACTCATGGACCGGGGGACCAACGATTTTACTTCCTTTCCGAACCACAGATTTTTTCACCTTAGAAAAATTTCAACGACCTGGGCTGTGATTGAACCCAGACCAAGGAGGATGGGTGTCGGTCACGCTTACCACTCAACCACCAGTGCCGTCACCATGCCTAAAATGTCGAAATGCGACTAAAAAGTATGTGTTTCGTGTAAAGGTTGCGAAATAGTTTCAGGAAAACTTTTTTAGGTACTAAACCTTCCTGGTTTAAACATAATAAACAAAACTGCTATAATCTGCTTCAATATGCTCCCAATCTGATTCTCAGTGCTACGATCCTACTGACACTGGGAACTCTTTGGATTAGAGCTTGATTAGTAAAATTAGTCTGCCTACTGGATAAAATTTTCACGTTTAAACGGAATCTGTGTGCCAAAAATCGAAAGGAAGAGCTCTCAAAAACCGACTATGAAAAATGATTTAATTATAACAATTCTCCTATGAAAACTCGAAGCATGAAATTCACAAGCACTAGGTAAATCTTCCAAGCCTCACATGTAAGTAAACTCACTCTCTGCGACCAGCTTGCGACGAAATTGCTGCTTGGATCCTCTTCCCTACTCAACGCTCGCTCCATCATTCATCGTCAAAGTGCGAGTTATTTCCACATCAGCCTTCTTCTTGAGCTAGACAACACCCCTCCCCCACCTATCTCACCTTTCTTCTGATCATTACGATCTGAACTCCCTGCTTCTCCCCCCCCCTCCCCCTCCACTGGTATGACGGTGAAAAATTACACAAGCGATCCCTGCCAAGGTGAGGATGTCTCCGAGCATCCTTCGGAAAAATCGGTTCTTCCCGCCCGGGCAGCGAAGCTTGTAGGTACGACAGAGGACAACCCAGCCGAGCCGGCACCTTCAAAATGAATGGCTGCAGACTTCTCCTCCTCTTCCTATCTCGGTAAGCTTTAAACATAAATAATGACGAAGAGAGCAAAAATACAATTTTCTAACCCCGCCGAGCGAGCTAATGTTCACCCGCCTCCAATGAGGTGGCGAACGTGCCGGGCATGTCTAATTACAATCATAAAGCACCTGAGCTGTCAAATTAATCCCTCGCTCGATGGAAGGAAGCAGCTAGAGAAAAATAGAACCCGGCATACAATGCAGTGCAGTCCCAATTTCGAGGAGCGGGTGCGGGTCCAGCACGGAACTGATATTTTACTCGTCGAAGGAATTGTGTTTTCCGCTCCTTTTCGGAGTTTATTTCTGTACAGTCTATCACGTAATTGCAATAATTGATCGGATTTAGTTCACTGATTCTGAAGTTCTTTACCAGCTATGAAACCTCTCCTCATAAGGTTTCGGACAGTTTCAGTCATGCTGTAGAGTAAATTCGAAGCCGAATTCAATCGGCGAAGGCGTTGTTTATCGCACCGTAATCGGAAGGTCGAAAAAATTCCGAAAACATAAAAATCGCAGTCCAACCACTTCTATGGGCTACCCCAAATACCGGTCGGTCAATGTTTTATTGCAGCATGAAAATTTAGAACTTGGTGCGGCGAAAATTGTTTTTTTTCTCGGATCCGTAACGCATCGAGGGAAGTTTATGTACGCGTTCGGTGTTGTTTTTTTTTCTTCCTTTTTTCGGTCTCTTGATTTATGCAAGCCACCATCGGAGCGCGAAATGGGTGTCGGGAGTTTTTTTTATCTGCTCCCGCACGGAAATCATTAATCCCAACTTTGGCGAAAGCCCCCCCCCCCCCTCGGTAGCACCGCAGGGTTCGGTGAAGTTGATGGGTGCTGCCGATCGAAAGGCACGGATGGGGGTGTTTATTAATTTAGAGATTTTATGGCGGTTTTCTTCGGTGCCAAACTGTTGGGTAAAATAAGCTTTTACGCTGTTTTCGATGCGAGAAAAAAACCGGGATATTTATTTATTGCCAATAATAATTATTGATGATTTATCGACGCATTTGCTTCGGTAAATTGAGCGATTTAGTGGCGGGATCGCGGGTGGAGATTTATGCTAGTGGTCGTTCCACCGGGGGTAAAGCTGTATGATCGTGACGGACAAAATGTTGTCCAAATTAATTTTCATGCTTCTGGGTTTATATGGCACTAACAACAAGATGTGCACAATTTGAATTGTATGTGGAATTGCTGAAAAAGGAATAACATTCATTTGTTCAAATCTCATTTATGGTTGTGTACCGAATTTTCGTCAAATATTTTTCAGAACAAACTTTAACGACCTACCTCGAATCAAAAAGTCATAGTTTTGAACTCCAAACAGCTCGCCGCAATGAGACATGTTCTATCTAACCCCAAATCCGGCCCCTGTTAAAATCCTATAAATCTCTTCCAGCAAAATGAGCTTCTTTTTCGAATCAACGCGCTAGAACTAGAAATTCAAGCCATGCTCAGTGGCCCTTTGTCAAACCAACGTCAGTAACAACATTTGCAGCATTCACTTTGAATAAAATCAACAATCAATAAATCACGATGTCAACGTCAGACCTATGGCGAAAGCGTCCGGTCTGGAATTCCGGGAACGGGTCGGACGGGCAGTAGTCTGCTACCAAGTGGCAACACTATAACTAACAACTGTAGTAATTACGTGTCGGCTTCAGCAAAAGCTACCATTCCATGCGTAAATGCGGCATGGAAAAGCAGGGCGGGAAAGGTTGAGGGAGGTTTGGTTAAGCCATCCACAAAAGACCAGAAATTGTGTGTACATGAGGCGAATTATGGAATATAAATTATTACTGAACTGTAATAAATAATTTACAAGCAATCGTTCACTTGGTCAGCTGGCGTAGGAGTGTGCGTGTATGGGACATCGTCTGGCAGTGCCAGATGAGCGCATTTTGTGTGTGACAACCAATTTTCTGGTTCTGCATTTTCCCCCCGACTCCGACAAAATCTGGCTCAACCTTCAGCTTCTAGTTTGACATTCCACCCATCCGTACTCGTGTATACCCCGATACACCCGCACAGCCAAAGGATATTAAACAGCGCGGATATTGCCATTCCGGTGACGGTCAAACCATGCAGTGGCACACTCATTTCAATGCCAGTATATGTGTTTGCCTGTATGAGTGTAAAACACAGCCAGACCATCGTCCGGATCTGTGTTGATGAAGGCCCCAATCGTGCAAACAGCGCTCACATTAATCGCAGTGGCCTAGTAGCGCAGTTCTAAAATAATTCAGCTGCAGAGAGAAAACACACCATAATTCACAAAGATGGTCCACCGAGCTAACCCGACCATTGTTTGTGGGCTGCCCAGCAGATTCGATAGGTCGGCGACAAACGTCAGTTTCAAGTGAGCGCAGTGTGCCATTGCTGGCACCAGCTTTTCGGGACACGGACATTTCTCTGGTATATACAATTTACTGTAAATTGTCTCACAGTTTTATTACGTTACTATGATAATTTTGATCAACATTGCCTATTTAAGGGTTCAACTATAGCTCTTTACTACAAACACTTTATACACGGACTAGCGAAGTTGCAAAAAATGAAGCCAAACGAGCATGAGGGTTTTGAGGTACAAGTGGAAGCCCATGCAAAGCTTATGGGATCTTCTATGATGTCAGTTTACATTCATGGTTGCTAGTTTAACTGTTTTTGTCTCCGCAAGTATGTGTATAAAGTGCCTGTACTCTTTACCAGACTGGGTTAGGACCAAAAGCATATCCTTGAGTTTCAGCTCTCTGCACATAGGTTTATCTATGTATGGCGAACCACAAATCCGGATACGTAATTGCATTACTGTTGGGCATTTACATATCAAATGATATCAAGTTCCGTAAACGGATTCACAAGGATCACACAAATAATACTCAGCACGCTGAATAGTATCCATGTGATAATTCAGTTCGCAACATCCAGTCACTGCCCTAACTAGAATACTGCAATTGTGCTTGGAAAAATGCAACAAATTCTTAGACATTTTGGTACTCACATCCGACAGAAAAGTTTTTGTTTGAACGCAAGTTTACAAGCTACGCCAACGGTTGGCATATTCGGATGCAGCCTAAGAGCGAATCTTTTTACTTTATCCAACAGAACGAAAGTGATAGAACTGGTTCTGGACCAATGAAGTCGGTCGCAGCGCCCGCTCTAGCCAATTCGTCCGCCCATTCATTTCCAGCAATGCCGGAACGACCGCACAGTGGGACGAGCCCGGACTTAAGTCCATTTATGAAGGTTATGCGATATTCTCACTAGTATTTTTCTCGTATCAGCTGAGCCATCAGAGACATTTTCGCGAGATCTTAGGTGTTTTGAATGCAAAATGAATTTTTGACAGCTTTTTGAAGGGCATAACTCAAGTGTTTTTTGCATTATTTGGCCATAGGAACTACATACGGTTATTCTCGTTTTTCAAAGAAACGGTTGATTTTATGAATTGCATTACTTCACCAAAATTATCCGTGTGATAAAATTACATCGTAAAATCTCCAAAAATAAATCACTAGTTAGTTTAGTTAGTGTTTAGATAACTGTTTGTCATGAATTTTTATTGAATTCGAACTTCTAAAGCGATAACAACAACGACGCCCGTGAATGCCCGCGATCACACTATACTCATTCGAAAGCTTTTCATTTTCTCTTTAAAATGAGCCTATGCTAGTTTTGCGAAAAAAAATTTTGAAAAAACTGTGGATGGAGACGCATGGTTATTACTGATATTTAATTTGAATATTCACTTTATGACTAGAATAATGCCACTAATTTATGCACAACTTTCAAATAGCATTTAGAGCATGATCTACAAGGGTTTCAAGAGTAAGGAGCCGAGTGGGAAGTATGGTTTTTAAGTGGTAAAGGAATTAAGAATGTTTAAAATTCAGTAAATATTTTCAACCATCTGAAATGTGTCATAAAATGTTTCATGAACTATTTTTGCTAACTTACGCAATAACTGTCAAATTGAGTGAACACATTTGAGTTCTAGTCATTTGGTGAGATTATTTTTTCCGAGTTTGCATAGCACTGATATAGCTTAAGGTTATGCGATATTATCCAAATAAAATATGACCATTTTTAAATGAACCATATACGCGAAAAAAGGATTTTGGATCTATTTTAATTTAAGGTATGAAATAAGCAATCTAAGCAACTTAAAACACACAACCAACAAAATCGTTAACCATCTTGTTGATTAGTGAATGTAAATCAATATTCCACTAAGACGCTCAAAATGTTTGTTTTTAAAATGAAAAAAAATGTAGTTCATACCAAGTAACCCACTAATGAATTAAACTTTCCAAAATTAGACAATCCCATCTTATTTGATCCTTTAAAATAATATAGTCATTTCTAAAGCCCCATAATGAGATGTCAATCAATTCGTTTCAATTCGGAAAATAAATTTTAAAATTACAATTGAAAGAAATCTTTATAAAAGACAAAATATTTACTTTTGAGCCACTGTAATAAGCAGTAAAGTTAATTTTTATTTTTTATAACCAACATAGGAATTCAGCGCACAAAAATGTCTTTAAAAATTTTTTAAACCTTCACAACAAAATAATTATTTTTGAGCCACCCTAATGTATAATGAAATTTTTTTTTATAAATGTTAATATCAAAAACGATTTAGCACACGAAAATTAGTATACACAAATTTAAAGAACGATTTAGAAAAAAAAATATTTTTGAGACACCCTAATGAATAGTAAATGTTCATTTTTGAAATGTTTTAATATTGAAAACGAATTCAGCGTACCAAAATTACATAAAAACGTCCTATATGAACCGATACGGAAAAGTTTGGACTTTAGTCCATCTTTTGTTCTAAGTCGTGCCACTGTGGACCGGGTACCCACAGAAGGTAGATAGCATTAGAAATGCTAAGTTGTTTGTCTTGAGTTCTACATACGATTACTAATTTCGATCTCGAATCAATCACACCAAGTGCTTACAGGGCAGCCTGACAGCGAAAACAATTTCAGAGTCAAAGAACTGCAACGGACGAGCTCCATCAATTACTCAACAACTCATGAAGCTTGCTGCATCAAATCAAAAAGAGTGTTAATGTTAATACCGGTGATCATTTTATGATAATCATCGGCGAAACCTTATGTCGGAAGCACAAGTTCATTAGTTTCCTTGATCGGTAACAAGGTTCTATAGAAGTAGTGACAGCACACCACCTGGAGCACATCCGCAGATACTCAGTTGCCTAATCTCTACTTGTCTTAACGATGAGTACAGATGTCGGTTGCTAAGCATTGCGTGTATCCAGTTCATGATATATAAAGGTACTCTATGACCTCGTGTTGCTTCCAAAATGGATTCGAAATTTCGAGAAAAACTCCTAAACTTGATTGCTTTTGTGAAAAAGCTTTATCAATGTTGTAGACAACATTGTGTAAAACGGTTGTAGTAGACTGCCTGACCTCTTTGTTTACCGACTAAGTTCGTTAAAAATGTTCGAGTAAGAATTTTACATATTCTTAGCTAACTGTTACTAATAAAAGTTGAGTATTTTCGAAGTATGACACAAATCGATGTCTGAAGTCATTTTGAAATCCAAGATTTCTGGTTTAAATATATTCTCTATAACCTCAAAAAATAGGTATTTTTGGAATGGGATTGATGAGTGCATGACAGGATTCGATGTCTGGAGACATTTTGTAAATCCAAGATGGCGACTTCCGGTTTATATAAATTCTCCATAACCTCAAAAAATGGAAATTGGAATTTTTGGAATGGGATTGACGAGTCAAAACTTTGCTGTATCAATACGAATAGGGCAGTTTTATGTAATTTTGGAACGCTGAATTTGTTGTTGATATTAAAACATATTAAAAATAAACATGTACTATTCATTAGGGTGTTTCAAAAATAACTATAACTTTTCTTTAGAACGAAATTGTTCTCAAAATTTTTGTATATTAATTTTCGGGCACTAAATCGATTTTGATATTAACACTTGTTTGGAAAACCTTTATTATGCATTAGGGTGACTCAGATATAATTATTTTGTTGTGAATGTTCGTTATTTTTTTTTTAAAGAAATTTTTGTACGCTGAATTCCTTTTTTGGTTCTAAACATATTGGAAATTAACTGTACTACTTATTAAGGTGGCTCAAAAGTAAGTATTTTATCTTTTGTAATGATTCATTTAATAGTAATTATGAAAAGAAGAGTAGTACCATAATTTCATGTTAACTCTTTCAAGCCCAACTTTTTTCTAGTGCATGTAGGGTTTCAAAACTATTTTTCCTTGAAAACGGTTGGGTCAAGAAACACGAAAAGCCTATTTTCATAAAGATAGATGCTTTCATGGCAGTGCTAGAAGCCGGTCAATTTTTACCTTCTTATGCTCAATACAACTCTCTTAGAATAATTACAATAGTCCAATTACGTGGAGAACGTAGCCAACGACAGTATAAATTGATAAGTTTTATCAGTTTTCAATAATATTGCACCATAACGTAGATATATGAAAAAATCATTTTCCGTCGTCAACGTAAACTGTCCCTGGCAGCACTGCTCCATCGGAATCCAGTCAGACTAATTGCAATAACTTCAGTTCTAGAGCTGATCCTTGTATCTGTTAATACTCAAATTAAAGACAATAGTCACATTAATTTATTTATTTATTTATTTATTTATAATATCAACAGACACAGTGTGGTCCTAATGATAATTTCTTAATCTATTTAAAAAGTCAACATGTAATCTGCTACGTGGAATGTGAAGATCGAACTCGGATGACACTCTGTTGAAGGTCCGCTGCAAACCAATGATGGCACCGTTTACTCCATAGTTAGTCCGGCGAAGAGGTAATCGGAGGAATAAATTATTGCGAAGGGCGCGAGGGCGAACATTCATATTTATCGCACTGAGAAGCTCGGGGCAGTCAATTCGATCTTGCAAAATATCCGAAATCGTCATAGCACGGAATAGATCCCGTCGCACTTGCAATGTATCGAGTCCAATAAGCAAACCCCGGCTTTCATAACTTGGCAGCTGGTGAGGATTGCTCCAAGGCAATCGACGAAGGGCAAACCGAACAAATCTGCGCTGTACTGTCTCAATTCGATGGACACCGTTGAGATAATGAGGGTTCCACACAACTGAACAATATTCCAGAGTTGATCGAACGAGTGAGCAGTAGAGAGATTTCAAGCAGTAAATATCTGAAAAGTGCTTAGATATTCTCATTATGAACCCCAAACAGCGTGATGCCTTTGCGACAATATAGCTGATATGCTGTTTAAACGTCAGTTGTTCATCGAGAAAAACTCCGAGATCTTTGACGCAATTCGCTCTGTCAATTGTGGATTCAGCTAGACAGTAATTGAATCGAATTGGCGTTTTTTTCCTCGAGAACGTAATGACCGTACATTTCTTGGGGTTTAGGGTCATTCGGTTGATCTCGCACCATTCCGCAAAGGTTTCCAGTTGGCGTTGAAGGAAAGCTGCATCATCAGTATTCCGTATTCTATGGTATAACTTGAGGTCGTCGGCGAAAGACAACCGTGGTCCTTCTAAACAAAAATTAACGTCGTTAAAATACAGAAGAAAAATCAATGGACCGAGATGGCTGCCTTGCGGAATACCAGATGAAGCAAAGAACTCTTCGGATACACAATCACCTATCTTGACTGCTAGACGACGATCACTGAGATACGATTGCATCCAACGGAGAATATTAGTACCAAAGCCAAGTCTATCCAATTTAGCCACTGCAATAGCGTGATTTATCTTGTCAAAAGCAGCTGAAAGATCCGTGTAGATAACATCAGTTTGAAGGCCGTCCGACATAGCATCTGTAACATATGTTGTGAACGACAGAAGATTCGTAGATGTTGAACGTTTCGGCATAAATCCATGCTGAGTCTCGGAGATATACTGTTTGCAGTGGCTGGAGATGGGTTCCAACACAGCCATTTCAAACAGCTTAGGAACTGCGCTTAGCGTTGTAATACCACGGTAATTGTCAACTACCTTTTTATCACCTTTTTTGTGAACTGGAAACATGAAGGAGAATTTCCAGAGTTCGGGAAATACTCCGGTTGATAGCGACAATTGAAACAGATGACAAAGAGGTTCAATTAGACCGGCAGAGCATTTTTTTAGAATAATAGTTGGTATACCATCTGGGCCTGCCGAGGTTGAAGCCTTCATTTTGCTAATCGCCAGTTGTACCATATTATTGTCGATATTGATAGAGTTCAAAGACTGGTATGATTGAGGTACATTGAGAGCCGCGCGTGAAGCCTGGGTCGGTGTCAGTTTCTCGTTGGAGAAAACACTCGCGAACTTTTCAGAGAATAGTTGGCAGATCTCCTGTAAACTAGAGCTCATACGTCCTCCATAGCTCATCGTTGAAGGCAATCCGGATTCCTTTCTTTGCTCGTTTACATGCTTCCAGAATGTTTTAGGTTCGGACTTCAACTTACGTTGCACGTTTCGCAAGTAATCGGCATGGCAACGCTTCGATGTCTTTTTATAGACTTGGTTAACATGAACGTAGTGTTGTCGCAGCACGTAGCCCCCAAACTTGGAGTACTTCTTCAGAGCGGCTCTTTTGGTCGCTTTTAACCGTCTCAGCTCTGCAGTGTACCACGCTGGGTGCTTAGATTGAAGGCCACTTCTTTTGGGTACATAGCGATCGATAGCATAGCTCATAACATTGGAGAAGGTCTGCACTGCAACGTTGACATCATCATTGTCGAGAATTTCAGTCCAGTGGATATTCGACAGGAAGTCAATAATGCTATTATAGTTGGCTTTTCTAAAATTATAGCTGACGGTGTCAGAAGCATTGCAGTCATGCTTCACTCGAATCGCTTCAAGCAATATATGCAGGGGAGGGTGATGTCTAACAGTCTTTACCAGGGGGAACGGTACTGCGGTAACTTTTGGCTCGAAAAACAGAGATCAAGGATTCTGTTGTTCTCGTTCACCACATTATTCGTTTGGCGCAGCAGATTTAGACTGTAGCAGTCAAGCAAACTGGTGATACCAGCATGAAAAGATGACAATTCGGGATCAGCGAACATAAATCCGTCAGAAGCAGAGCGCCATTTTAATCCGGAGAAATTGAAATCACCAACAATCAGGATCTCATCAACCGGGCTTGCTTGAGCGGAAATCCGTTCCAGTGACTCAGTATGTGAATCAATCAATGTCGAATCGCGAGTGCGGTCCGGTGGAAGATAAACCACGCAAAGAAAAAGTGCGTAGCCAGCCAGTTTGATTCGCACCCACACCTGCTCGACACAGACCCCCAAAGTATCGTCAATCAGTTGCGCTTTCAATCGACGATGGATAGCCACAAGTACCCCGCCGCCGGTAGCCTTGAGACTGTTATGTGAGCTGCGATCAGTTCGGAAAACATCGTAGTTGGCACCAAATGCTTGCACTGACAGAGTGCTATCGCTAAGCCACGTCTCTGTGAGGGCGATTATGTCGAAGCATTCATCCGAACTTGCTACCAAATAATCTTCGATTACTGAATTCATACCACCGGCATTCTGGTAATATATTTGTAGGTTTGAATGCCGCGATTGATTGCCGTTGGTATCGATTTGGAAGACCCCTTCACCACTCCTGCACACAGGACCGGGACGACTGGTGAACGCTGGCTGCAATGGCTCGACTGTGGCAGGGGGATCAAGGGCTTCCATAGTGATAGCTGCAGTGCGTCCCAGGGTGCGATGAGTCATACCAGCATAGCATAGAGTGCTTAGTCCTTCTGTGATCGTTGTAGAGCTGAATGTGCTATGAAGAGACGTGCTCGTTACGATGGGATCCAAATTTTGTTTTTGACATTGAAGATTCACAGCGGCGGTAATTAATGAGCCTTATTTGTTTTTGTGAGCAAATTTCACCTCAATCAAAAGTTATAGCTGTTTAAAAACGTTGTTGTCCACAAACAACATGGGCATGAATGGGTTAAAAGAATTGATTTACATCTTATTATGGTGCTTCAGAAATGATTATTTAACTTTTACGGATGTGACGTGGCCACCTTTGGTAATGAATTTTACAGTTACATCTCTCCACGCTAATGGAATATATCCTGTTGCAAGACTACAAGTGAGAACTAAAATATTTATTGAAGTTTTTATATCCTCTTTCAAGTCGAACTGGAATGATTCCATCTTTTCCTGGTGACTTACACGGAGTAAAACTTTCAATCGTCTATTTGATCGATTCTACGAGAAAATGCCCAAAAATCAGAACAACCTGAAAAACTCAGTCGTTAGTGATGACTCCGTACATGTACTTGGAAAGTGTGTGCTAAAAAGACAGTTGAGTACTAAACAGTGGCAGATCCAGTAGGAGGGTCCTGGGGGTACGGACCACCTCCGAAATTTTTTAAGCTGTTGAAAAATGTTAAAATAGTTTCTATTTTAATTCGCTCTAAGCTCAAAATCTTTCCAAACCAGATTCGACCAGCAAAACTGATTTTTAATTAAATGAGGTTATTACATATTACGTATTGTACAACGAAAATTTCAAAATCCATATTTCGGTCCTCTTTCGAAATTTCTTCCTGGATTCGCCCCTGGTACTGCATCTTCGTCAAACGAGTATTCACCATTAGCGGTTCTGATCAAACAGACATGAAAGGCTTCCGATTACGAAAGTAATTTATTTAATCTGCTAGTCTCGTTGAGACTTGAGACATTTGTGCAGAGGCTTTTCTAACCACTTCACTCAGACTTGACCTGCGATTCCAAGCTCTTCTACATAACTTTTACAGTCGAACAAGTTCGGTATTCCCCCGAGGTGTTCCTCTAGAAGCACGTATAATTCGAAGCAGACAAGCCTCTTAGGATGCTGCTACTTTGATTGAGTTTGTTTTATCCACGACCTTATCCAAGGCACTTGGAGATTCGAAAGATACCCAAGCCCTCTTCATAGATGATCCAGTTCGTACGATTACGATATGTAACGATATCTAGCGAGACGTTTAAATGATCAGATAACGACGGTTCGAACTCGTTTGGTACGAGCCAGTTTGCCAACCCATGCGTAATACCGTCAGAGCGGAGAGTTACATCTAACACCTCTTACGACATGGGAGCAGGAACCTAGATACCACACGGCCTTCAGGCCAATAGACTGCTATCAGTGGACCGCAGCCACATTCGGCTTCATACGCAGCCCAATGTAATCCCTCTTGTGTTATCAGCTTTCTGATGTCTGCATCAGGGATGCCACATTGAAATCTGTGTTTCGAACAAAAAAATCTTTTTACCATCTGTGATGACTAAAACAGGAAAAAAAACTGTGAAAATCTGTGATAAATTTACAAAAAATCTGTGATAAATTTACAAAAAATCTGTGATAAATAACAATATTTCTAAAAATCTGTGAAATTTTGAACAACACGCCAAAAATCAGTCATCTGTGAAAAATAATCTGTGATCAAAAATTGTGAAAAAAATCTGTGACATTACAGAAAAATCTGTGAATATGGAAACCCTGGTCTGCATGTGTGTACACTTGGTACAGCTCGGAGCAGGAACCATTTCTGCAAAATTCTCCATTTAACCACCGTATATTGAGCGCAGAAGTCTTCTTTCAAACAATCAATAGTCTAAATATTTCCTCTAGCGACTACGCGTTATGGCCATACATAGCATCAGCGACCATCCATTGGTTACGGAACTACAACTAACTACGCAAACTGAAGGAACTAATATTCTGGAGTTCGCATCAATTCATTCGTGAAATTATGCTCTTTTTGAAAGTTATTCGCGTTTCCCCAGTACAAACTATCAATAATCAAATACTTGTAGTTTTAGAGAGGCAAATTTTTTTTTTTAAGTAAATTTGGATCATGGAGAAGCTTTCACTAAAGAAGTTTTTCTAACAAAAATTTTTATTATATTTTTATAATTCATACTATTTATTACATTTTTTTATTGAATGTGATTCTAAACGCCATTTCAAATCAAAATGCCCATAACAAAAATTTTCTGAAAATATTAGACAGATTCGGAACTTTAAATTCCGGGTACCTTTGATTATAATTAAAAAACCTGTTTTAATCTACCTAGCGGTGCAATTGTGCCTTTCTCATTTCTCTAAACTATGGCACGGAGGATTTTTATGTTCAACATAATTGTGGAAATGTCCATTACATTCTTAGTACACTTTGCACTTATACACAATGGCATGCCAGCCACGAACTTGATGAGCTACGTGTCGACGGTGAAACACTTGAAACAAAAAAATATCATATTCCATTAGCCTAATCAGCATTAGATCAATGTTATTTGCTTGCTAACTCATTTTGTCATGCGGGGGTGGGTATGTGAGGAGGGCGAAAGTCCCATGAACGAACGACTCCCAGCTTAAATTCGTATGCTTTGTGATATAGTGATGGTTTAAAGATGATGGGGTTGAAAGGGAGGGCTGGATGGGGTGGTGGTCTGAGGGGTGATTTAAGGAGATTTTTAAAGGAGGGGAGTGAACAGTAGAGGGGGGGGGGTGTAACCCCTCTCCGTAAACCATCAACTACGCCCCTGTTAAAATCCAGAAACCTTATGCGAGTCGAAAAAAAAATTTGGCCGGGATTAGTTTGACGTTTTTCAGAGTGATTGCATAACCTTTCTATATGAGAAAGGCAAAAATGTGCCAAAATCCAAAAAAGTGAATCGTCGTCAAATTTTTTTTCGAGTTTGCATCAAATCTCGACGTTTTATGCACCTTGAACACATTTAGCATCAAAAATAAAAATTCTATTTTTAATTTTTCCTATAGTTTATATGAGAAATTTCTGTGTGGCCACACTCTGAAACCCGTAATTCCGGAACCAGAATTCCGATCGATCCAAAATTCAATAGCAGCCGATGGGAAGGTTGCACCTTTCATTTGAGACTAAGTTTGGGCAAATCGGTCCAGCCATCTCTGAGAAAAATGAGTGACATTATTTGACACATACGCACATACATACACACACACACATACACACACATACACACACATACACACACATACACACACATACACACACATATACACACATACACACACATACACACATACAGACTTTTTCCGATCTCGACGAACTGAGTCGAATGGGATATGACACTCGGCCCTCCGGGCCGGGATTAGGTTGACGTTTTTCAGAGTGATTGCATAACCTTTCTATATGAGAAAGGCAAAAAATATTAGACTATTCTTACCTTATGTCAATACAGTTTCGACCCGTTTTTATAAACTCCCGGTTTTATGCGCCCCCGTTTTTATGCACCTCCGATTTTATTAATTTTTACCCGATTTTATCAACCTCCCGTTAATTCATTATTTTATGCCAGCAATTCAGGCCTGCAATCATACAATTGTATTCAATTAAGATAATGAGTCTTGCATTGTTAGGTAGCAGACAAAATGTAAGGTAGTTCACCCAATTTTGGTCCTATTTGAGGTAATTGAAAACTAGAATCACATTTTGCTTGAATTCTCAAAAAAATCAATGCTGTGTGTTTTCATGATAAAATAACATACTTTCACATATTCTCCGTGGAAAACATAACAATTGGAAGAAAAGTAAAGTAAAAATTGTATATTTAGCAATATTATATCTTAAATGTGTCATAGTTCATGACAAACTGCAAACAAAATTTAAACCAAAGACTAATTTTTGCGGACTATCTGTAAACACCGGTCCCGAGGGTACAATTTAGTGCATATTTTTCTCAGAGACTGTGATGTCTGTTCTCTAGTTTATCTACTCCTATAAAACGATCTCCTGCCAGCGCACTTGAGTCATCACTAAACAAACTTCGAATTGAATCAAAAGCTGATTCTTGTTCCTGTTTTCTATTGTTATCTCCTATGACATCCAAGCGGATTGATCTATTCACTTGTAAGTAGGAACAAACCAGCCAGTCCGAATCAACGAGAATGGGTCATGGCCAGTCGAAAGCCACTGACTTAGGTTCAATCTCCATAATAAATACGCGTGCCGGTTCCAAATTCTTTGATATCCGTTACGGAATATTGTTTGATGATGAAAACCCTTAAAACATAACAAACCTGTTTTTCCCACTGTTGAAATTCTACGCATAACTGTCCCACAAATGAAATAATTAAAAAAGTAAATGTTAAGTGTGTCAACTAGGAGATGGGTACGATATTAAAAACGGCAATAGTGAGATCGATCCTGTACAACTATTTATCTCTGTCGTCGCTTCCAAAAACTGAAAACATGTCGAACTCATCCATTTCCGATTTTAGTAAAACTTGAAATCGCTTAACAAGAAAGCTCTCAGTGCAAACTTTCGTAAACAAAATGAATAGAAAACATAATTTGTGTGGATGGTAGATGTACCAATATGCTCAGAATTATCCGATTTCTGTCAGATTTTTCCACTGAGCATTTTTCGTAAAATCTTCCGTAAATTTAATTTTTCTAATGAAAAACTGGTCTAATTACACTAGAAACGTTGATTATGAACGTAATTTTACACTGTAAAACTTAATTTGATCCACTGTTTCTCTCCAGATCACTAATTTAATTTTCATCGTCCTTCGCGTTTTTCTTAGTTATCAGTTTTAGAACATAGGCGTAGAATGGCAGTAAACTACCAACGTTCTGTGTCTAATTAATCGAAGAATAATTTCTGCATCTCATTTTTAAGGAGATTAACTGTTAAACTTCGTTGACAGAATGCATTGTCATTCATAATAAGTCTAATGTCACATCGATCCTTTGCTTGGAAGTTGGATTAGACAACTGTCGAGTAGGGTGGGACAAAAATTAGATTCCAGCTCCGAGAAACTTTTTAGGTACCATTTGGGTCCTAGAACAACTGTGCAAATTCTTAGCTCGATCGGTGAAACTATATTTTCGCGCCCACTGTTTGAAGTTTACATGGGATTTTGAATGGGAAAATTAACTTTTACAAAATAATTCCTCCAGGAGTCGCCCATTACTTCCTAAAAATAAATCGTTATGTGATTTTAAAAGGAAATTTAACAAAGAAACAAAGTCTCGAAAACCACAAAACGATCTGACGCTTGAGAAAAAAGTTATTAAGCAGAAACTGATTGATGCTCTGACGATTGATTAAATATTCATTTTTTCTAGCACCACTGCTGTTGGTTGTTCAGTTATACGCAATTTTGTTTCAATCCTCTCTTAATGTGTCTAAATCGTTTATCTACACTATTTGGCCACTTCGCAAGGTTTTGAGGGCTTCTTTTGTACATAATAAGAGAAAGTTAAATTTTTTTGTATATAATTAGACCGTCAGAAGCAGTGATGCTATGAAAAGTGAAATTTTCATCAATCTTCAAGACATCAATCGGTTTTTTCTTAATAACTTTTTCCACAAGCATCAGATCGTTTTGCAGTCTTCTAGACTTTGTTTCCTGGACAAATTTCCTATAAAAATCAGACATCTATTTATTTTTAGGAGGTGAAGGGCGACTATTGGAAGAATTAATTTGCAAAAGACAATTTCCCCATACGAAATCCCATGTAAACTTTAAACCGCGGGCGCAAAAATATAGTTTCACCGATCGAGCTGAAAATTTGCAGAGTTGTTCTGGGAGCTAAATGGGATTCAAAAAGTTACTCGGAGCCAAATTTTATTTTTTTCATATAACCATGTCCCACTCTACTGTCGAGCGGTTCGGTTGAATACGATTTTTTGCACTGATACGGCATTAGGTTTAATTTTTCTGCAAACTGACAACTTGAGACAATTCTTAAGTTGCTTCTAATTATGTAGGATGGAAAAAGGAAGTTAAAAAAAATTCCCGATTTTATCAACTTCCCCGTTTTATCAACCAAAGTTTTTCGGTTGGTTGATAAAAACGGGTCATTACTGTATTCTGTTTATTTTCGAAGATTTATCTTAGTCCCCTGATAAATATAAAGGAATCAGGTTAAAAAGTGGTAAAAAAAACAAATTACTGGAGATTATTTCCCACAGAATGCGTTCGCAGAATCAATTTCAACGCTCTCGGGGATGCATGTGCACTTAGTAATGATACTCACGAGATACCCGATGATTCCTCCCCGACGGACGCCAGCTCCGAATCAGCCTACTGCGTCATTGCAGCCACCTTCCGTGCATTATTTAGAAAGCAATACAATTTTCCGGTGCTATCCTGTCACGACGAAGGCTTCTTCCATCACAGCACCTCTGGTCGCTTGACTTCCGGTACAGCTGCCCAAAACCGAACCCAGCCTAGACAACAACGAATAAATTGAATAACCCATCAAACTGTCAATTAAAATCGTTCCCATATCCACTCAGGATCCAAAGACAAATTGTCTGTTGTGTGATCAAATGGATAATAAATTGGCTGAGAGATAATTATTGGGATAGTTGGCAATTAAGCAAATTAGACAACACTGGTTATCCGGTTGCGAGTAGAACCTCCACCGTAGTATAGATACACCCGATTTGGGGTCCAAATTATTGATAGAATTTTCAATTATAACTTCAATATCTTGTGACGAAACCGGAGCAATATGATTCCGATTGGCAGGCAGAAAGGGGAGGGAGGACGAATATGTGTAATTAAATACGACACCGGTCGGACTGGTTGCGAACTTGACAAGAGCCCTTCCGGTGTACTCAGTACTAATTAAGGCACCTGATTGTAACGGAGTAGGATTTTCACTGCCCTGCCCTGGCATCACCGCACGCTGAAAGAACGGTTCTGGGCAGGCAGGCAGTGTAGAAACGAATGCCCATCGACAGAGGAAAGATTATATCACCTAATGAATGAGATCTATCGGTTTCCCTTTCGGAACCAGGTTGATGCCAGATTCGAAACCGAGTGGGAGTTCTGGAGTAATCTGATTACAATCATGAGAGCAATTGAAATGTCCACTCGCACGAAATGAGCCGTTTGATTGATGGGCTGGCGAAATTGTGGCGGAACTGTCTGAATGTTGCAGTGAGTAAGGGGAAGAGGGGGCTCAGCTATTTCGATATGACGTAACTAAGTTCCACAGGGATCCGTTCCACTTTGTAGCAATCGTGTTTCACATTTCCCGCTTTTAAATCGCCAACAGCAAGAGAACTGCAACAATCACACCCTTGCCAACCGAATCGAGTGCCCGTATCCAGCGACATTTCCCGAAATTAATAAATAAATTATGAATTTTTATTTTCTGTAATAACAATAATTTGCATAGCACATTAGCTGCGAAAGTGGAGTCTGGTCTGGCGGTATTCTGTTGCTACGTACCCGGGTTGCGGTTCGGGTGTTTTTATTTTCGCCCTCTCGGCGTCAGCATCAGCGGAACTTACTTTTATGGCTTCTGGGAACGAATGGGGGGGGGCTGGCTTCTACAATGTGCGTCCGGTCGAAAACAGTCCGGCGCGGCGGTGTGGAGAATATGAGCGTGTATGTGGCGGCTGAAGGTTTTGCACCGGATTCTGAACCGCCACAGAATCACCCTCGTGGGAGGAGAAACCGAGAGGGTCCAGAGTCCAGTTTTTGTGATGATTATACAAATTTGATGAAATAAACACGATTCACCGCGTGGACCTTTCAAAGTTTGCTGCTGGCAACTTTTTGACCAGGGTAGGGTGGTGGGGGGGTTGTTTGGCAGTGGAGTTCACTTCGAATTAGCTCGACATACCGGTGCAGAAGCATAAACAGATGAATAAATTATTAGTTCGGTCGGGAGGATGCCGTTGCGTCCCACCGGAAGGGAAGCGAAAATATGCGCTGACCATCCGCTTTTTTTTCTGTGGGAGAAAAAAAAACTTTCGACGACCGCTCGGTATGTAGACTTCCATTCCACATCCGGACAGCTCGTAATGAGAGCTCTTTATGGGGCTGAGAATTGGAGTTTTGCTGCGCGGTTGTATGTCAGTGCGGTTGACCGTCGCTTATTTTCGACTGCGGTTAGATTAAATTTTAACCGACTAGGTCGATTAAATCGAGAACGATAGCTTTGTCACACACACACGGACGTGTGTGAGACTGCAACTAATCGACTGCAAACTGTCAACTGCAATTATCTGCTTTTGACACGTTGCCACAAGATAGCTGCCATAATCTCATAAGCTGATGTTGATTGTATTTATTCGTTGTTGGGTTATAATGGCGGGATAAGGATAGTGGAGGTGGATGCAAGTGTCACCAGATCAAAAGAAATTGAAATTCAATTAGCAATTTCGAACTAATCCCAAATGATAATCATAAGGTGGAAATGATTTCTTGTGTGAAAAGTGTACCGAAGTAACTTGAATTGACCTTGATAGCAGTTGTCATCATTTGATTCGATTATCTGCAATGGCACACACAAAGGCGTCATTCTCGATAACGAAGGATGACTTTGACAAGTTCACGAATTCAACTCATAGTAAAAGTTCCAACTATATATTTTTGGTTTTATAAAATGTTTATAATGGTTTTATTACAGTGCTATAACTTCTGCAAAAGCAGCTGGTCAACCCCACCGGCTGTTTTTTTTTCTACTAGTATCTGGTCATTGATCTAGCATCCTTAGCAAAATCCTTAGTTATTTCTGCACTCTTCTTTAGTTTAGCTTAGACGATATCCCAAGACATACCAATTGGGCGGTATTTCGAGCGATTCGAAGAGTTTATTCCTTTCTAAATGTCCAACCAAGAATTGTGATGGAAATCGGAGGTTACCAGCCACGCCTGCAGATACCCTGCCAAACCATCAGCTTACTATCAAAATTTGTCGTAAAAAAAACAAATTCATATTTCTTGGAAACATTTCGTGATATCTAGCATTTCCAACTTCTCAGCGATTCTCATAGCCGACCATGTCGGGTTTTCATTTCTTTTGTGCAGAATTGTTTCTGTCCTTTTTTCTTCCATCGGGTGGCATTTTGAATATCTGAACCGAGGATTCGAATCTAGACACTTGTATGGATCCAAGTTTCAAGTCCCCTGACTGGTTCAGATATGGTCTTGGTAATGGAAATGGTAAGTCACCGTGTCAAACTCAGAATTTAAAATCGTAGGCAAAAGCTTGTACAATTCAAACGAGCTGAAATTCTGGCTTGTTTCTGAGTACAAAAACCAAAGTAAGGACTCCAATCAAGTTCTACCAATAAAAATGCTAAGGAACTTCGTGTAACAATTAATATGGCTTCTCATCTTTTTGTGTTTGATATTTGGATGATTGACTCTAGTCTTAAGAAAAAAAGAATTGAATTTCATGCAGGCTTAATATTGTTTATGAGAACTTGAACGTTAGAAAATTGCAATATCCAAGAAATTAGTACAACTTTCAATTTTTGTGTTAGTTTTTCACTACTTTCACTCTACATATCCAATTATACCAATTGCACTGTGAATGCAAGATCACTCTCTCCGTGAAGAAACACAGTATCAGTTGATTTTAGATAGAGCAAGAATCGTCCCTCTGTTTCATCCCTTTTAAATTCATTAAAAAAAGTACCTAAACTTTTAGAGGTGATATCTGAATCAGTTTTACAAGGGCCATAGCTGCGCATGGTGGTGACTCGCAGTTTTTACGCATTGGGTTGGGGGTAATAGTCCAGTGAATGTTTGGATTAATTTTAGAAAGTTTTACTGCTTCATAGGTTGTATTTTGGCTACGGATAGAATTGGCACATGGGCATTGTCAGAGGAACTACTCACAATTTATCTGTTCTACCAATTTGTGGGATAGGCACATACTTCATAACTCTCTCCGTAGAAAATTTTGTGATGTGGTGCGGTGAAAAGGTGAACTACGAACTAAAAGATGATGAATTTCAACACTATAATTTCTCCGATAATATCACTCAACGAAAACAATTTTTTCTCAAAACAAATAGTTTCGTGACAATCGACTGCAGATCAACCAGCATGTGATTTACTGACTTCCTTAAAAGTTTAATGTCTTCAACGAACAAAGCTGGATTGATTTGTAGTCCTCAACAATATTGTAGACAGTGAAATTATACTTATTTTTACTCAAAGCCGTAAACTGTAGTGAACAGTGCCGCCTAACGGTGAAATGGTAGGCCCAACGAGAGGAGAGAGTCAGCGGGGGCAACTGTCCCGAGGCCTGAATCCTTTTTGGGGGCTCGCATTTCAACCTAAAATCAAATTGGCCGGATAGAAATTGGAAGAAAGATTACTGTATATAAATTAGAAAAAAAATTTATGAATATTTCATCTCGTATTAATGAAACTGTTTGTTTTTCTACAAAACTAGTTTACACCAGTAATATACAGGGTTACATTGTAAGCCTTTGGATTGAGTCATGGCTAGTTCATCTCTCCTGGTTTCCAACGTATGCTTAAGTCACAATATTGCTAATACAAACTGAAAACAAGTAACCACAACTCTACTATCGTGACTGGTGTTTACTTATACTGTGTCATTCAACGAAAAAATCTCATTTGTTTTCCGTTTTTAACAGACAGATTTCTGAAGCTGGTGTTATTTCGATTTTCATCAAGGTTTCATGGCCTAACCATCAAATCTCAACTATAGCTGTATATGCTCCATGCAGGAAATCAGCCAGCATTTATACAATCTGGAAGGATGGGGTGTTTAATACAACTCTGTGCTTCGACAGTATAACGCATGAGTTGTCTAACTGACCAGTTTTAAACAAGCTAACTAACCGTTGTTATCTTTGGTCATTGAAATATTTCGCTAGATATTATTGCAATTACGATACGAACTAGGATATCTTCGAAGAGGGCTGGGTGACAACAGTAAATATGATTGAATTGTTAAAACTATTGGGAATAGGACATAGATTGCAGCTCGGTGTACAAGGGGATTAATTGAATTATATAAGATTGAGGGAGTATTAGTAACTTTGTTAACCATTTCATGCTCAACTTTTCTCTAGTGCATGTAGGGCTTTAAAACTATTTTTCCTTGAAAACGGTGAGGTTAAGGAAAGCGTAAAGCCTCTTTTCATAAAGATAGGTGCTTCCTTCTCAGTGCTAGAAGCAGCCCAATTTTTACCTTAAAATAATCAATACAATTTTCCTATAATAATTACAATAGTCCGATTGAACGGTAAACGTAGCCATATACAGTCTAAATGAAAAGTTTCAATAATATTGCAACATAACATAGATATATGAAAAAATCATTTTTCGTCGTCAACGTAAGCTATCCCTGGCAGCACTGCTCCATCGGAAACCATACAGACTAATTGCAATAACTTCAGTTCTGGAGCCGATCTTTGTAACTGTTAATACTCAAATGAAAGGCAATAGTCACAGCAAATCTTGCCTCAATAAAAAGTCATAGCTGTTTAGAAACGTTGTTGTCTACAAACAACATTGGCATGAAGGGGTTAAAGGAACAGGAATATAGAATAATATTCTGGAGGGATCAACGAAACTAGTGGAAACACTTTTAAATTTACTGTTGTAAGGGAGTGGCATAAATCTTGAGCGAGAAATTCACAGAGCATGAGCATGATTACCGTACAATTTGCAGTTGCTTTGACCAGAACAAACACAGAGAATCAACGAATGGGACCTGGGAGTAGCTATCCATTTTAAATGTGCACGTTTCGAGAGTTCTATACTTTGAAATGCCAATAACGACCCCGGTTACGTCCTTGTAGTCATCGGGGAAGGAAAGGAATGTTAGTGTAACAAACGTTGTTAAGAAGACCGTGTCTACCTCTGCATCTCCAAGCTTGCAGCGGTAAGAAGTTTTTGTTAGTAGGATGGGGTGAAGAGTTACACAAATCTGGATTCACCTTGATCAGTGATACGATCTATGTAACTCTCAGTAGTGTTATCATGTGTTTATTGCTCTGGGCAGCCGGCTGCTTAGAATTTGTGATAGTTTTATAGTTTGCTGAATTAATTTTGAAATGCTCGGTTTGAAAAAAATATCAACTTCAGCCCCGGACAGTCAGGAGTGTTGCATATGTTTTAAACGGTATAAAATAAACCCCACCGAAATAACTTTGTATGTCGGATATACAACCGATGGCATGTGCGTGTTTTTTACGCTAATTATTAGAACAAGATTGAAAACAATAAGAACGAAAAGAACCTTTTGCGTCAATAATCAAGCTGCAAAGCATGTACAAGTACTCTATACAATAAGAACAATTAATATAATTTATTGATGATTTAATGGACTAAAAGTAAACCAATGAATTTGACAATAAAACATTTGTCTTCGTGCTGATATGAATGCCGCAAATTGCTAACCCTCATACATAATTCAAACGTCATCATTCACTCAGACATGACCATGCGTATTCTCCAGGCGCATTAAATACCCAGGGTTGACGCTAGCTTCAAATACGAAGACACAAATTGTGTTCCTGAGCAAACACCCAGTCAAGCATGATCGTCCGCTAGAAAAACAGTTTGTCTGGGCTGACGAGAACAAATGAAATCGAAAGTGTGCTCAACTTAACAAGCCAATACGAGATACAATCGGGTTTCGCCCAAATTTTTCTCCTTAGGGAGAAATATAGCATAGAAAATGTATCTACAGCGTCAGGCACTCGAAGTGTAACCAGCTTCAGACCGTTCGCTCAGCTGTCGCACTGGCATCAGCTGTCTACAAATTAGCTGAATGATAGCTCGGAGTATTGTTTACAAGCGTACAAAAGTATTTTGACAAAAGTGAACGCAAAAAAGCGATCTGTGGTGGAATTCAAAAGAAGGAGTCGATTCGCTTGGCCGAAAACGGTCAAATTTCGACCATTGTGTTTTCTGACGAATTTTTTTTTTCAAATTGAGCAATTGGTAAACTCTCGAAACGATAGGGTTTACTAGACCCATCTTTCATATGAGAACTTGAGTAATCGATTGGCCACCAGGAGGCAAGAACCCGCCTCAAATAATGGTTTTGGCTTCTGCAGTCGCATATTGGCACACTTCAATCGGTTTCATCGAGTCTGGCGTCAAAGTAAGTGCGACATAGTATCGGAAAATTGTTCTGGAAGCTGCTTTCAAACCGTGGGCAAACCCCCATTTTGGTTGCAACAAGACTCGGTATCGTCTCACAAAGCACGAGTAACTAGAAATGGCTTAAAACCAACTTTCCGAACGTCATCTTGACCACACAATGGCTCTCAAATTCATCTGATGCGAATCCAATGGATTATTTTTTCTGGACCATTTTGGAGAGTAAGGTACATGGTAAAAACTACACCAACCTCCAGACACCAATTAATCAATCAATTCTGTAAAAGGTTGTCATGTCGAGCAAAAGTGAATTATTTCTGAATTTTTACACATTCTGCACTTCAAAGAAAATAAAAATAATTTTCCAGCCCGCATTTATAGCCTTTTCAATTGGTTACACTTTGAATACCAGACCCTGTAGAACTATGATTACTACTAAGAAGTTTGTGGCGGTTTCATACACTAGATAAAATTTAGAAATGTTGGAACTGGTGTTTCGAATTTATCTTATCAGTAACTAGGTCAAACCTAGGCCTTACGCAAAAAGTTATACTGATCAAATTTTTCCATTAAAGGATTCAATTTGGCATAAATGCAATATTATTAAAACGCCGCTTTGAGTTTTATTAGATGTTTTAAAATGTTATTTTCAGTTGACACATTGCACAGACTGTTTTGAAAATTCAGTATGGGTATGATTTAAACAGTGACAGCCTATATATTCCAATGCAAATGCATTTTGGTTCGTGCATTCAGTAAAAATCAATGCAGCTGGACATTTTTTTCGACGCCGTACAGTAGGACAGTGACCAATTGACAAAAAACAATAGACCTTATTTCCCTCGAGAAAGGACATTTTGGAAGGTCGAAACGTCGAACAGTAAGCAATATTTCTTCAGATTTCTAACATCTCATCCCATTCCTAATCTACAATTTTAAAATATGTTCCAAATAGGCTCCAACTTTTTGTTTCGTGGGTTTTTTTTTTATTTAAATATATTTTCGTATTTATACACATTGCTCAAAATTACACGGAAGTGGCCGTGGTTGTAGGTTTTTGGTGAGCTCGTTTTTCTAGCGTTGTTAAACGTCGCACACCGTCATATCTCAACAAAACTTACTTTCTTAGTGCACTCCAAACCGAAAACATGTATCCGAGGTTTCTGTGCTGAACACAAATCAGCCGAAAATAGATTTACCAAATTTCAGCGCTTGTTTTTTTCGTAAAATTATCGAAACAAGGTACAACAATAATTTTCATGAAATAATTTTGTTGATGTAAAATAGTATTTCATTCCACGTGCCATTTTTTGCACCCGGTTATGGCTGGGTCACCCTGAAAAATCATTACATATGGCATTCTTATTACTGATAATTTCCTATTAACTGCATTTATTGCAAGACGAATGGCCCTTTGATTACAATGTCTATGAACGGAAACAGAAAACAGCTACGGATTAAGACAATGTTTGTATAATCTGTCTATTAACAAGAAAAAGCTACACTTCCTGTAAGCGATCATTGCATTTTAGAAATGGAAGCATTCGCAACAGTAATTTCACATATATCCATTGTGATCCTGACTTAAATGTACAGAAAATTTCAACATTAGTTTTGCGTCATACTTTTACATTTTTAGTGCGTTTTCCTAGGTGGCACACAACCGGGGACAAAAATAGGTTTATCAAAAAACATTAAAACTTTTTCATTCCAAACTTTACTTTTCTCGACAGAAAGTTGGGTATTCGTCACATCATCCAAACGGTATATAGAGCTTAGCGTACAAATGATAGAAACGGATTTTTTGAACAAAAAACAAAACCCGGCCCACTACAGGGGACACTCCCCTACATATCACCGATGCCATAGACCACTCTAGCGATTGCGTTTTATCCCAATTACAATTTATATGCCGTACTGTCTTAATCAAAACTTATATTGCTGTCATAAAAAACGACATCCATTCTAATTAACTGTTCTCTTTCTTTTACAGGTAAGTTCAACTCATTGTACCTCACTGCCGTAAGTACCGTTGAGCCAATCCATCCAAATTTATGTGTCTACGAACAGACAACAATACAGCACTTAAATTGAGTCGCTTGACTTCATACCTCAATTCAAAAGTTCATACCCGCGAGAGCAAGGTGGATAGAAACTAGCAAAAAAAGAATAATCATTAATTGGGTGACTAAGTCTCACCCATTCAGAAGTCCGACTAAATAGCTTCACTCCAAGCTATTCTACTTCGATCGTCGTCCGTCGTTGTCGTCGTCGTCGTCGGTAGTTGGTAGTTGGCTAACCCGACATTGACACGCGACCGTAGTACCAGTCGCAAAAGACAACCGCCATTCGAGAAGCTTTTAAGCTTAATTTAGAAAATCCACATGCACACAAACGCCTTCTCCCTCACACACCCACATACACCCGCGCTCACAAACACAGAAAAGGCTACCAACTACCGGTACAGGAACGGAAGCTAATTCCACTTGGAAACGCGATCCTTCCGAGGCAGCTACAGTCGCCACACACAGCAGATGCGAAAGAGGACAATAAATTTCGAGATCTTTAGAGGAATAGGTTTTTGTTTGTGCGGTTGGTTGAACCGAGCGAGACCGGTGCGGTGGGGGGGGGGGTCCGGGGCGCTCGCAGTTCATCGATGGCGCGGTGTAGTTTGAATGCTTCAAAACACATTTGTTTCTCCCCGGCCCCATCCCTAGTCCTTGCATTCGATCTGCATTCCCGGCTGTAGCGGGATTACCCGAGTTCAGGTTGGATCGCAAATCTTGCTTGGCTTACGGGTGGTTGGTTGAGTGTACCATAAACTATATGGGAGTTAGTTTAAAACTTAATATTATTGTCTGTGCAAAACGTTTTAATGGATCTCACGGCTAACCATAAATTTTCGTTTAAGTAGAATTGCGAAACGAACCGATTGGAAAATTGAGACGAAGAAAACCGTGTGCTATATTTGTTTTGACAGGTTATTGGACCATAAATCGAATCCATCCGTCTTGCAATTGCTGAATCGGTTCACCTCACGAATTGGAGTCAACTAGATAGAGCTAACTTACCACTAAAATAACTGCTGTGCCACCAACAATCCGCGGAAAGCTTCTCGTAAACAACTGCACAAAGTAAATAAAATATATCCGCTTTGGTTTATTACTACAGTCTAAAGTACAGTAAATAGTTCGCAGAACTATTCGCAGTTCACACCGCTTCCTTCTTCATCGTTTCTACCGGCTCAATCCTACTCCGAATAAAGTGTGATAAATAACCACCCCGATTTCGCCATTTTCGCCTACTTCGATCCCAATTCGACTATTTTGGTTTGTTTATTCGCGAATAATGACATCCCTTCGGTTTTATTCACGACGGTTTCATACGGATCCGCGGCTGCAGTCACACGCTAACTCGCCACAACTCAAACCATGAGTAGAAAGCAATCAAGAAACTTACTGAAAAATAGTGGTTATTTAAAAATTATTATAAATTAGGTTCCTTAAATTTCTGATAAGTTTCACTTTTAATAATTTTCTTTCAACTCAAGAAAAGGTAGAATGAAACGAGCGTGTACACTATTTTGACACCCACCACCGTATCCGTGCCCGATCTACACATACCGCCCGTGTTCCGGATATGACGCCAGCTTCGGCACCCGACTCGCATTGCCGTTGGTTCGAATGGCGCGTAGTCAAGAGGATGTGATTTTTTGTGTCGTTCCACTACGCGAGCGGCGCACGGGTTGTTGTTTCAAGAGCTCTGCGGTGGATTTGCTGGCACGTTCTTTATTCTATTCTGGTGCCGCCACGCCACGGTCTGGTCTAGGGTTGTTCCTGCCATTGGCATTTCGGTGCGAAGTTGGCTTCAATAAATCCATATTGAATCCTGCTGTGTAATAGAATTCGAATCGTAGCGGTGCAAACTCAGTTTCCAATACAATCCTATCGAGCTAGCGGGAGTTGACTGTGTTCGTACGTTCATCGATGCCGCCAAGTAAGCTGCAAACCCGCGTCCCAAACGACGACGACGACGGCAAAGAACTGTATTATTTTCTCCACTCGATAATTCTTCGGTATTCATTTATTTATTTGTACAAGTACTTTTCCGCCATTATTTTCCACTCTTTCGGATGCCACGCGAACGCCGCAACTCGCCGAACAGCGTCGGTTGTTGGTTTTGGTATTTTCCCCTGCTTCCCGCATCACGGATGCTACCAACCCGTTCGGATTCCGGATCCGATTTTGACAGTTAGGCAACACACACTACCTTTGGGCGAAGCTAGCAGGAAACGGCGGGATAAATGGTGAACCTATCCCCGATAATGGGTGTGGATGGGGAAAGGCAACTTATGCACCGATTCCGGTGGGATGTGATTAGTTGCTGAATTTGCTGGTTGAGTGTTGGCGGAAGCAGGTTTAGTCAATCTAGGATGGGGTGGTTTGGATGGTTCCGTGAAAAATCAATTTATCGTATTTTAAAGCTATTTGACGTTTGTGCAGGAATTTTTTGGAAACTGTTGAAGGACTTTGAAGACTCTATATAATATGTCGACGGAAAGCTATTCGAAACTGTTTGAAATTCGTTATTAAACAATTCAGCTAAATATCTCCCAAGATCGATTTGCGATTGTCCTGGAGGATTAGCAAAAAAGTAATTTAGATGACTAAATCAAACTCATTTGGAACCGCCCAGATTTTGCTGGTCGTAATACTAGGAAAAAATAAACTACTCAGTAACTAACTGTTAAAAAACTTTCACAACACTATTATGAAAATGCCGAAAGTTCTGCTGAAATGTATTCTCAAGACAGTTGGCACTGTTTCAGTTTTTATATACTTTTGAAATATTTCTGAAACTTTAAATATCACAGAGATATTTGAAAAACTTCTATTCACAATTTACTATTTTCAAAAAACTGAGGAATTTTTAAAATCCTTACAATCAATATTCAATCTACAACCTTTATTTTTGCCCAAAAAAAATGGATAGACCAATTTGCTCTTAAGGGCATAAAACTTAAACTAAAGAAGTTGGATTTGAATGTTTCGGGCTCCATTCGTCAGTAACTGACACCAACTTGCTGCCAGTTTGACTCTAAATCCCATAGATAAGAGTTCGGTCCTCTATGCTCTTCAGTGACCCAGAGCTTCTGTGCTTGGTTAATCGAGACATAACTCGGCTAATTTAGGCATTCACGTATATTGTGTGAACTGTTTGGATGTGTTGTCCAACGCCAAATTGGTGTTAGTTTGGATATATAGTCTAACTGGCAGCAAGTTGGTGTCCGCTACTGATGAGTTCAAAACATTCCAATCTAACTTATTTAATATTCAATCATTATTAAAATGAAAAATTCGTCTTTCATCTAAAATATTCGCAGAAAATTAAAGAAATTTTAAAAATAGAAGTAATTATGAACAAAGCGGCGATCAAAAGAAATTTAGATATTAAAAGTAAGAGTAGAAAAAAGTATAATAAAATATAAGAAACGTGAACAAATTTGAATTAACAATTCGTTTTAAATTATTTCGCATTTTTAACTAAGCTCTGAGTTTTCTTGCAATTCCCCTTAATGATTGTGCAAAATTTTTCAATTGGGCTTAACTCTGGCGAGTTTAGGGGGATATTTGTCCTTGAGTACGAGTTGCTCGTTATTGAAGGTATATTATTCCTGGGTGGTTTTCCCGTAGTGACCTGTTAGGTCTGGCCAAATCAGCACGGAACAGTTGTGCTACTTCAAAAAGGCGCTTTGCACACATTCCTTGACACATAAATCTTGATAAACAATGCCTGTTGCCACGAAAATTGCATTTCTCAGCCCACACGTACAAATCGATTGCCAAATCAAGTATTTTTTCGGAAACTTTTTTCTGTTTAAAACTTATCTTTCCTTTTCCGGTAGCTGCGTAAACCGATTGGCCTGGAAGTTGCTTAAAGTTCGCCTGGACGTATGTTTTATCATCCTCCATTACGACGCCCTCAAACTTGGTCCACAAAGTTGGGTGCAACTACCCGATCAGAATGAAATAACAAGATTATAACAGCATACAATTTTGGTAATATATTGTGTTATAACTTTGGTCTCGTTAGTAGTTAAAATAACAGAAAATTATAACAAGTAACAACGCGAGATATAGTTTTGAAATCTTTTTGTTATGTGTTTCTGATCGGGTAACGCGATCTTGCTTTAGGCGTGATGTTTTACTTGTCACCTCGATTGGGTGTCACTGTAATCTTGTAAGTTGACAGCCGGGCTCTTTGCGCGGTTATGTACGATGGCCCCAATTTGTTGCCGATATCTCATATTGTAAAGAAACGATTTTGTTTGAAAGTACTCTTCTTTCTGTTACAGCGGAAATCAAACATCAATTTCCTTCTGATCCAGTCGCCAGATGTTCGCCAGATGTTCGCCGATTTGTTACTTTGACCGATGTTTGAGGGTTTTTCTTATACATGTACAACATACTGATACACTGTTGCTTTTGCTTCAACGCCATTTTAACAATTGAATAATATCAAGAATCAAAATTCAAAATATATTGGCTCAAACAGCACGTTCCCCATATGCAGCCGGGGATATGCGGCATGTCGTGTCTTCTCATCGTCTTCCTGAGTGGAAGGAAAGGATAGGTGGAGGGAGGAATTAGAATTGGAAGGTAAGGAACAATTACATATCAGAAACAATCAGCAGGTAGGTTAGAATATATTGGCTCCAATAGTACGTTCTGCGTATGTAGTCGTGGATTTGTATCTTGTGAGTTAAATGCACAAGTAGTTCAAATTTCCTGCGGGAAAGCCTTTAAATGAATTATTCGCGCAAATTGCATTACCCTGGCCGGTTGCATATAAGATGATATGATGTTCCAGGTTAGGAATCACAAAGATCACATGAAAATGACTCAGCACGCTGAATAGTAGCCATGTGATAATTGAGTTTGCAGTGGCCGGATAAAGTCCTGATCAGCATGCCACAGTGTTGTTTCGAAAAGTGTAAGAAGATTTTCGAAAACAAACTGAACACGGTTTACCCAGAAAAGTTTTTTTTGACGACGAACTTGTAGATTGCTCCAATAGATGCAGTCCTCGGTTGAAGTCCAAACCGGACCTTTTCCTTTAACCAACTTATTGAATTCGACATAGCAGGCTCTGAACCAACAAATTCAATTTCTGCGCCTACTCTGGGCAAATCGTTATCAGTAATACCGGAATATCCGGGCAACCTAACGAAATTTAGTGTACTGTCAGTGCTAAGTTCTTCTATTCAAATTCGGCATGCAATCACTGTTCGAATCACGTGATTAGTTCGAGTTAAGAGCCTTGATTACAGCCCGACCATCAAAGTAGAAGTTTATAACTTTTTGAATATTTATAAAGGTCTCAAGGGCATCACTCTAAGTTGTTGTGAAAGCACCAATCAACACCATGACCGCCAAATGGTTCGACTGATCCGTCACTGCTACTCCCCTCAGCCACCACAGAAGGCCCGTACGACAGTATTGGACGTACAATTGTCGTGTAAACCAATAGATGTCAGGTCTTCTCAAATGCTCGTTTCCACTTCCCGAAGGCCATGGACGCTTTTTTGACTCTGAACTCGATGCGAGTAGACCTATTCAGCTTAGAATCCAATACAGCTCCAACGTATTTGACTTGATCTGCACACAGTAGCTCAGAACCAAAAAACTGAAAGGTACGTACCCCAGATGTAAATCGCTTCTTCGCGAAAAGAATCTTTGAACGTTTATTTGGATTAACTGATAATTTAATTTGTCGGTACAACTTGTCGACAGCTCTTAATGCTTGTTGCATGAATTCAGAGATTGTTACTATAGTCCAGTAATTACTATTTGGTAATCGCCAGCAAACCCGTGGGTTGGAAATCCAAGCTCATTGAGTTTCTTCAACAAGCGGTCGGCAACCAAATTCCATAGCAAAGGTGAATTCCACCCAGAGGCCAGCCGCAAATACTCAACTTTTTTATTTCTACCTGTCCCAATGATGAGCAAAAAATGCGATTACTAAGCATTGCGTTTATTCAACCCGAGGTATATATAGATACACCATTGCCGCGCGTTGCTTCCAGTATAAACTGAAAGGATACATTGCCAAACTGCACTTACAGTGCCGTCTTTACGCATGGGTACGCTGGGCCAGTGGTCCCTGGGATTTTGGGGACCCCGCACTTGGGATGTATATAAATTCATTCTATAGACTTTATTTCAAACAAAAGTCAGTCGCACTCAATTGTTCATTACTTTTTAGCGAGTGGGTAACAATTAATCAGTAGCAGTTCGGAATCGCATATTACATTGCATCCCATGTGATCAAGATATTTAAAGAGCATCAGAACGGCAGAAAACGAGGCACCAATTCAAACGTCAATCCAACATTTCGATTCAAGTTTCAATTTATTTTTAACAACAGCAATGAAACGTTTGGTACACCTTGTATACAAAGTTTGGAAGGCACCGGACCTCAACCAAACAATCAGAAAATTTTGTTTCGCAAGCGATCTGCGGATGCAGCAAAACATGCATTTCTTCGTCGCTTCTGAGTTTGTCAACAAACAAATGCACATAGGAGCGTTTACGTCTTACAAAGACTCGACTCCTTCTGGCTGGAGGATTTGGTATGTTTCGCTTTGCCCGATTAGTCTTACACTGGCACAGAACCAATGGTGCTGTTTTCGCACCTTACTCAGCCCTATCACAAATATTTTAAGCAGTCATGAAAACCATGTGCTGTTTTAATAAAATAATTTAAATTTTAAAATCCAGTCTTTCCTGGTTAAATTGAAAACCTCAGTTTATGGACAAATGACGTAAGCTAAGACATATTATGCGGTGAGTAAACGTGCGTTCGACATATTTGATATTTCTTTTGATACTGTTTTACGTTACTGGCATTGAAACAAATTGTACCGATGATACTAATAGATTCGAGCAATTTTAAATGAACTTGACGTGACAATTAAGGCATTGAACACTTCTAATATCGAATAGTGAGAAAGTTAATTGTTGAAACGCCGATTTGCTTTTGTAGTTCCGAATTGTTTTGTTCGAAAGGCACGCTACCTAACTTAAAGTTAGTTTTTTTTGCCTTTCGAATTCTCGTCATCAGTAACTAGCGTCATGTTGGTGCCAGTTAGATGGTTTTAGCGTCTATCCAGTGCCAATTTTGGTTTATCATCCAACTGGCATCGAGATGGTGCTAGTTACTGATGAGGAGAAGATCAAGATCAACACTAATCGAAACAATGTAAATGAACATGTGCAAACTACGTCAAGTATTCCAGAAATCATGAACTGCAGTGCGCTTCGTTTTTGATTACACATTAGGGTCCGTAACAAATGACGCAGCTTTTTTCGACGATTTTTGGCCCCTCCCTCCCCCCTCGTGGCAGTTGGTCACAAAATTCTAACCTCCCTATCGTAAATAACGTAGCATTTACCTATCCCCTCCCTCTGGTACCATGCAAAGCAGCCCGGGGGAAGAAAAAAATTACATATGTTTTTCAATTATTTTAAATACATGTCCGACTTTTATCAACAATTTCATGATAACAGCAAATTGCGTACAAAATTAGCTCATTTCATGACAAATCTAGTGTTGATAGTTTTGCTTTGAATTTTCAAGGGGAGCTTGAAGAGATGTTCTCTCAGTTCACAATCCTGCAGCTGCCACTGATTCTAAGAAGCAGTTCATCTAAAATACTAAATTTTGTTTGGATGAAGTGAAAATTTAATTCAGCTTCCAAACTAAGTTTACTAGATAGCAACATTAGCTAACTAATGTAGCAAGTTAAATCCGCATGCAAAATCTTTTCGCATCTTTGCGAACTTGTAATTCCGCGAATCGTAAAATTTACCTTATGAAATACTGCATCAAAAGTAACTTGTTTAAATTTAAATTTATTTCTCTAGGGAATAGAGTATCATTAAATTGTTTTCTCTAAACAAAGGGATTTTAAGCTTAATGGTATGTCACACAACTTCTGACCCTACCTTCCCCCTCGTCACACTTCGTCACAAATCTGGTATACCCTCCCTACCCCCCAAAATGCGACGTCATTTATGCATGGCCCTTTATGGAGAATGTACGATCAAATTTTTACTACTCTGGACAACATTCCAATAATGGACGTTTAACCCACCCTATTTCAGTATACCTTCTTCTTGATGAAGGCACTTTTAATCCTCAAACAACATTTTACCACTATGAAGGTCAGATTACATCGTCTAGGAAGACTAGCGTAGTTAGTAAGGTCCTGCGGAATACAACCAAGCTAGAGCCTCTCAGATTGATGTCTGAGCTGCCCCAAATGATGTGTTGAGCATTTACATCACTGCCGATAATGAGTGGAAGCCCATTTCTGCTACAATATGATACAACGCTTTTAAAATCATCAGAAGGAGATGACTCGTTAAGCGGCAGATATACTGAACAATATACATATACTTTTTGTCTATGTTACCGATAGTCAAAGTAGCTGTGACTGAACAGACATCGCGAGTTGTGAACTTTGCTATGGGACACGCGTTAATAACCATATTGGCAAGAATGTATGCATGAGGCATTTCACGTGGGTTAGTCATGCATGTCTTGTTGTAAGCAATGACGACAAGCTTAAATAACTTTCCTTTATAGAAGTTTCTTTTATGGAAGTTTATGGTTTTCTAACCATTGTTGATTAGAAAACTACATTTCATTTCCAACATATATTGCACAACAACTAGAGGACACCAAGCAAGTTGAGATGTTAACGCATGTAGCGAGCCATATAAATCGGACACGATCATTCGATTCGCACGATTTTCAAAGAAAATAATGGTCCACTGTGTCAAAGATTCGCAGAACACAGTTGCATTGCGTAAGGACGGTATACTTCGTAGATTGCAGACTGATGACTCTCATTTCCACCTAGACTACTTGAGAAGCATTGTTTGGGAATAACAATTGATCCAGTCCAAGTGAGAATTTCGCCTCAGAACCACCATTGCAAGCCACAACCATCTTTAACGTACTTGAGATACGAGAAAGGAAATGTTGATGTGGTACTTACCTAACGGAAGGCCCCGACTAAAAGACACTCCCATAAGTACCACGGATTGGGTGGTGGGTGGGTTGTTAGTCAGGATTCGTCTCAAGCAAGCGATATGACTGAGAATATAGTTTCGTGCATAAAAAGTTTGAATTGTTTATTGACTGTAGGATACGTAAATTTTCTAGATGTGAAGATGTTTAAACTCTGGGTGACCGTTTATCGAGAGTTTGTTTCATCGAAAACAACTAGAACTCCGGAGAGCCGGCTATTGGAAGTGTTGTCGACAATATAAAATGGACCACAAACAATGAGTTTAAAAGTGGTACTGTGGCAGCGATTCGCAGAACACAGTAAGGGCCAAACTCAAAATGCTCTGTGTCCGCTGGCATATTTTGGGCCCTCCAGCCATCAAGTCCTCAGTACGGAACCACACCTTCATTTAGGAACTCCTGCTTTCAGCCACCTCTTACGCCATTGTTCTCCCCAGGGACTACCTCTCGGTATTACTTCTGGGGGGATCGCTGTACTTGATGTACTCACTCACTCTCGCTCATGCGTTCATACATCCCGTAAGAGGCTTACTTGGGTGCTCGCTCTGTCACACCCCGATTCACTCTGTAACACTCCATATGAGGCTGACTTGGATGCTCACCCTTCATTCCTCTGCCACGCCACGATGTATCTATAGCGAAGTCCCAACATACTACGCTACGACCCTCCCATCTTGGCATGAGGCAGTCCATATATACGCCTATTCACTCACTCTTCTGCCTTGCTTCGGGGTGGCTGGGTTTTCCCCTTACGCGATTGCCAGTCGCTGCGCCAAACCTGCCTCAGCATGAATAGACCATTCACTCACTTTTTTTTGCGCTCGGCCTTTTTCCGCTCCAACTAACCAATCACTAGTTAGCCGTGTCCATCGTCTGTTGCTCGGTTCGCCAGGTTACCTGTAGCCTACAGGCAATCTGGATGGTAGCAGCCGAGACTGCGTTCCACTTCTCCACCGATTGACTCATCCGCTGAATAAGGGTATCAGGGGTTGTGTCCCAGCCGCAGACGTCAAGCATTGCTCTTCTTTCGACGTCGAAACGAGGACATACGAACAGTATGTGTTCGGCAGTTTCGTCAACACCTGGGCAGTCAGGGCAGACGGGGACCTCCGCGTGTGTCCGCGAACCTGTGGAGGTACTGTCGGAAGCAGCCATGGCTTGACAGGAATTGTGTCAGGTGGAAGTGAACTTCCCCATGGGGTCTACCCACCCAGCTTGATATGTTAGGTATCAGCCGGTGGGTCCACCTACCTTTCGAGGAGTTATCCCACTCACGCTGTCATCTGGCGACCGAAGCCACCCTGGTACGCTCGCCCTCTATTTCCACGTAGCTCGAAGCACTCCTCATCTTCCCGGATGACCAACCCGACTGGCATCATGCTCGCTATCACGCAGGATGCATCGTGTGATACCGTGCGGTAGGCAGATATCACTCTGAGGCACATCACGCGGTAGGTGCTCTCCAGTTTCTGTAGGTAACTGGTTACCCTCAGTGCTCTTGACCATGACGGGCCGCCGTACCTGAGGATAGATACGACAACGCCTGCCAGTAGCCTACGTCTACTGGCGCAAACCTTTGATCTGTTGGACATCATCCTCGATAATGCCGCAACAGCAGTCGACGCTCTCTTGCATGTATAGTCGACATGGCTGCCGAAGGTCAGCTTGTCGTCTATAATGACTCCGAGAGACTTCAGACTTCGCTGTGAAGTGGTCGCGACTTCTCCCACATGGATAACTGCATGTTGTGCCGACTTGCGGTTGTTGACGATAACTACCTCCGTCTTATGCTGAGCGAGCTCCAGGCCTCTCGCGCTCATCCATTCCTCCACCGTGTTGATCGCGTGTTCTGCGGTTAGTTCTACCTCAGGGATTGACTCCTCATAGACCTCCAAGGTTACGTCGATCTTGACCCCAGGAGGGAAATTCAGTCTCAGAACCCCGTCATATATGAGGTTCCATAATACCGGGCCTAGGATCGAGCCCTGTGAGACTCCGGCGGTAATAGGAACCCTTTTCTGACCGGCATCGGTCTCGCATAGCAGTACGCGGTTCTGGAAGTAACTTTCCAGGATCCGGTACAGACCCACCGGTAGGCAAAGCCGGTGTAACGAGAGCACGATGGCATCCCAGCTTGCGCTGTTGAATGCGTTCTTCACGTCAAGTGTCACTAACGCACAGTATCGAACGCCTCGCCTTTTCCGTTGGATCGCTATCTCGGCAGTCTTTATTACTGAGTTGTTAGCGTCCACCGTGAACTTACCCTTCCGAAAGCCAAACTGGTTGCTTGACAGGCCGTCCGTACCTTCTGAGTACGGGGTTAGCCTGTTGAGGATGATCCTTTCGAGCAATTTGCCAGTCGTGTCGATCAGACAGATTGGTCTGTACGCCGATGGGTCGCCTGGCGGCTTCCCGGGCTTCGGCAACAGCACAAATTTCTGCCTTTTCCATCTATCGGGGAAGCGGCACTCGTCAAGGCATCTCTGCATAGCTAGCCTGAACATGTTCGGGTTCGCTATGATCGCTGCCTTGAGAGCGCTGTTTGGCTTTGTTCATTGCTAGGGAATTAGCCACTGCGAGTAGTTCTTCATTCGTCACCGGACCCACCATTTCGGCTGCGCCCACACTGTCTCGTGGTGCAGGTGGCCAGGGGCTTGTGGCTCGAGACGGGAAGAGTGCTTCGATAATCGTCGCCAACCGGTCCGGAGACCGTTCTGGGGGTGAAGAGCCCCCTTTGGTCTTGGCCATCACGATTCTGTAGGCGTCACCCCACGGATTCGCGTTGGCACTCTCACACAGGTTGTCGAAACACGCTCTCTTGCTGCTTTTAATGGCCTTGCTAAGGGCCAAACCACACGGCCTCTGGGCAGGTCCGTCTATACACATCTTAATTCGATAATCGAAACCCAGCAAAACTTCACCGAACTACCTTTAGCCGAAAGTCTCAGCAAACTCTCAGCCAACAAAAAGCTAGAAAAATAATGCCGATCATTGGCGAAAAAAATTTCGGTGGGAAGAGCGAACGTTCCGCTGCGTATTGCAGTAAACTAAGGAGTTCGCCCGGCTCTTTCCAGGTTCAGTTCGCCATTAAAAATATTTTAAACCCCCTCAATAATTTTAAATGTATCGCGGGTGACATTATGAAATTGGGGTTCCCTGTTTGATGGGTTTTTACCTATGGTAACCATAGCAGACGAGTGAAAACCCAATCCAAGAGGGAGACCTTCGCCTCCGTTACGTCTCGTTCGAACGTGTTGACGATACTATGTGAAAATGTCTTTCGTGAGAAATCGCAACCCCGAAGAAGTGCGAATTAATACATATGCGATTCTTGCAAAGATTTTAAGCAAGAAGAAAGAAGAAATCTGCAATACTCAATTGAGCGAGCAAATATGTAATATTTTTAAATTGTCTGCGGGGGACCGCCGAGAAGCCTTTAGCACTAAATACTCGTCTTTAAAGTTAAGGAGAAACATCAACGGTCTCAAGTAACCTCCCTGGGCTATTCCTGAAATTAAAATTAATGCCTGGCAATCTCCGATGAAAACCTTTACCTCTTGATATGTGAGTTAGGATCGAAACAAATGCAAAAACCACCATTATTTCCAAATTCCTCCATTTTAGTAATTGTCAAACCGTGGTTCATCCTAATAAAAAAGGGCAGATAGGTGGGTGTAAGTAATATCGGCTTGAGCGCGACGCTCCGTAGTATCTGTTATGTAGATACATTTGACATGGTAGGTTATTCTTTGAAGTGGTTCCATAATCACCAGCTCGTGACAGCGCTCAATTAAGTTAGTCCATGATAGTTATTGTTGTCTCGGTTCTTTTCTTTTATAACCTGGAAACATGTTCGCGGATTTCCAGCAAGATAGAAAAATTCCACATGTAAGAGATATTCGAGATTTCGTGATTTAAGTACTTTAGGGTTTTGTTTCTCGTACTCTGCTTGAGAAATAGCTTATCTCAGAGTTCACGTTGCAGCTATGGTTGCGGTCGGCGACCTGAACAAGAGTCAATCAGAAGACTTTATGAAAAATTAGGTTTATAGGATAAAAACCAGGGAAATTCAACCATTTTGTTCGACATTCCAGGACACCAGGGCAGTCAGTTCAAAACTAGGACATGTCCTGGAAAATCAGGACGTACGGTCTGGTCACCCTATTTTTACCAACGGAACATGTGGTCCGCAGTGTAACTCTTAACAGATTGAAACAACCAGTACCGACACCATACGGCTTATCTAGGCTGTTCGGAGAAAAAAGCTGACATTGAAGGTCAGCTTCCCTAGACGGCTGAATAGCCGTGATTTGCCTCCTGGTACACCTGATAGCGCAATCCACAGATTCATGATGCAATATGTTCTTAATAAGATTTCAACGGTGTTCGGATGGTAAGAGTGCAGCTAAAACGCTCTAATCCTTCCTTCGTAACCCAGGAGCATGGCAGCTATTCTTTGGGTAATTTTAATTTTCTGTTCAGATCTTTCAATTTCAGTGCTACATGAAAAGAGATTTAAGCAGTTGGTAGTGATAACTATATTGATGCATAGGTGCGACAACTGTCCATCGGACTCAACGAAAAAATCGACGAATTATTCAACAACAAAATTAAAATTAAAAGCATGGAAGTAGTTTTGTTGTAAAGATATCTTATGCCCGATTTTCCAGGTTTTTAACGTAAATTCCAGATTTCAATTCAAAATACTTGGCAACACTGCCAGCTAATTACTTTCTTATAAAAGTTTCTCTTTTGCAGACGTTGTAGTGTTCACAACAATCATGCTTCTCTAAATCTTGAACACAATGAAATTTCACTTTGTTGTATACAATGTGGCATGCAATTAAAACCACATGTGATCTATAAGCACCATTGGATTGACACAAAGTTGACAGTCAATCGACAATTAACCGATATTCGATTGATCTGTTAATTGCACACTTACGCGGACTCAGATTTCGCATGCCACATTGTGCATCATACCCAATTGGCACTCGATTCAACCACAACTGGCACTTGAAACTCGTTCGATTGACATTTGCTGGACAAAATGTATACAGTGATAGATAGTCCAACAGAGTTAACCGTTTTCATCTGTCCAAATTCTGTACTTTAAAAGAAGACTGAATGCATCCATAAACAACCCAATCACAACAACTTGAATCACCCCCCACGTCCACCCTGAACTGCACAGAAAACAACTTATCGTAACATTACTGAACTAGCCCCAGGAGGCCTCCAGTGTCTGATCCGGGTTCATTAGTATAATATTCAGTTTGCCTCCTTCCAGCTACACCTACACCTCCATCCCATCCAGCCCCTCGCATAAAGATGATCCGCAATTACTCCGGTTGGCTCCGAAATGACCAACAGCCCACCAGCGGGTGGTGGCGCGCCGATCAGAAACAATGACCTGTGGAAATCAGTGTGCGTTTATCTTCCCGGGACCGGATCGAACTCCGAAGCGATGGCCCGGAAACGGCAGGACGGGGCACTTCCAAAGCAAGATACGAGCAAAATTTATTAACTTCATTGCTACAAGACGAAAACAAGATAATAAATTATCGCAACTTTGGTTCTCGCTGGGACTCTGTGTTTTTTTTATTCATCTCCCTTCAACCCCCGTCCTTTTTCGGGAAAATAGATTGGTTCATGGTGGGGAAAAAAGCATACACGTCACGTGAAATTGATGCGATATAACCTGTTGTGTTCGTCTTGCTGGTTTCCCCGAGTCCCCTCCTGGTCCGGGAAGCGACAAGATTGCACCTCCATCACACGGTTCCGCTGGTTGCTCCTCGTTTTGCGACAGGAAATAGAATTAAGATAATTTTATTACCATCGAGTTAGAAGACCATTGCCGCCTAGCGCAGCGCCGACCGGATCCATCGCCATGGCTGCCTGGGACAAATGAAGCAGAAATAACGAAACGAAAGAGCATGAAATTGACTTCGGTGTTCCGCCGAAAACCCGGTGAACGGCGATGGCAGCAGATTGGGTGGCAGAATTTGGTAGAACGTCAGGATGTGTTTGATTTGATGGCTGCGAAAAAGCTGGCACCTCGCACGTGTCGTTTTGGGACTCAGTTCTAATCAGATCCCGTGGCGTTTGGGATGTGAGTTTAGTGATATTGGAGGTGATAATCAATAACTTGTTGGGTGCCAGATTCGATTACCGGCCATTCCCGGTTGATTGCTTTGGTTTTCACGGTAAGCGGATTCCGGGAACAAAGCAATCCAATTTGAAAATTAGTATTCTGAAACCTAAACTTTTATGTAATTCTATTTCTCTCCCGATGCCAATGAAATCCAACCCCAAGAGCCGCAAAACATTTCCCAGGTTGGTCTTCAAAGCCACGCCACGATATTTCCCAGCGCCCATTGCAAACAGGCCGATGAAATTCCACCACAACTATTTGTTTCCCGGGGGGTTTTCATTTTTTACACTCCAACACTGCTGCTCCATGGTCATGGGTTCAAGCATTGTTGATCCACAGGAGCGAATCCCGTAACCCGATCAACTGATTTTTTACTACTACTTCCGGCACAACTTCAAAGGCCTCTCGTTTGCGGGGTAAAAGTATCATAAAAATCAGAATCATCCTTGCAGAACAGTTGGCCGGCATTTCTACCCCCTTCCAGGGCAATGTTGAGCCTTAACAATCCCCCAGCCCAGTTTGGCATCGGTTGATCTAGTTAACAGTGACGCTTACTTGCCCAGACCAGGACTCGTTAAGCTATTGATGGTGGCTCTCACAACCGAATGATGATGATGATGTTGATGGTGATGGTGCTGATGGCCGACTGAAGCATTCTCCTACGGCTGACCACACTGCACTCGCAGCTAGTACTGCATGGAGGAAAAGCTTTTGGAGGGTTTTAGTTTTTCGAGTGGGCGGTCGTCCTCTTGGTGGTAATTGTATCCTTTGACCGTGTACGAGTGCAACTACCGGCGACGCCGTCCCGTTCGGAGCGCGCAGTGCCCGGTAGCCACCCATAGAATTGTTTAGGGTTTCACAAGCCATAGAGAGCGAAGAGAGACAGACGGACTGGTTGAACTTTCAACCATAACTTGCTGTGTAGGTGTAGCAGTTCACCAGTCTGTTTAGTTTTGAGTAACCACTAGATTTCGATTGAAGTGGTCATCTGTGTACACACAAAACGTCCTCCCTCCCTTCCACATCTCACTCGCTCGCTACAGACGTCATACGTCAACGGAATCTGACCGGATCCGGACCGGGCATCCCCACCGTGGTTCTCTTTGTGGTCAACTCGAACTTTTGTACTGTGCGGTGTGCAGCTCCAGATTACAGTTGGCAAATCATATTCCTCCGGGGGGAGGTTGCTTTCGAAATAACTGCGTCGCGTCGTCATCCGTCGACGTCATATAGGTTTTGCCTGGCGGGTTCTGCGACAATTGGGTTTGGTAGCCATTGCTATTTGTACTTTTGCATTGGGAGGATGGTCAGGAAACAATACTTGGCCAGCCTATTACCCTGCGGTAGTGCGCAGGAAAAATACAAAATAAAGTAGTGAAGAGTACAAGAACTTCCTGCAATTATGGGAATTTTTCTTGAATTACAAGAAATTCAAACCAGATGGTTTGATTTGATAAAATTAGTTACCAGTACTACAGGTTTCTGTAGTTAACGTAGCTCATCGGCGATTACTACGTATTTTCTTGCCGTTTCTCGTCTCATTAGTATAGTCCAACAGACATGAAAATAAGTTCTATTGAGTACTCCTCAACTATTTCGAATAAGATGTTAATTAAAACTTAATTTTTTAAAATGCGAACAAAAACGCCAACTACTGTATATCCCAATTTGCAGTTACAATGCATATTAGAAATCCAAAAAAAATGATCTGGCAAGCGATTTGCGGATGTGATGAAAAAAGTGCTTTCTACCTAACTGCTGGAACGAAGAACTGTGTAATATAGAAAATCGGGATCAAAATAGAAAAATAAATTAAGTGAATTAAATCATGTATGCGATTTGGTAGTTTTTCATTTCCAGAAAGTTGAAAAACCCGATAAAAGATAAAATTGTTGTAAGCAACTGCGCCGATGGAAATCGAGGTTACCGTTTTTTGTGCAACTGAGCTTTTTGGACGATCTTGTGAATTAAAGAATAAGATTTTCAGACCCAAAAATTATTGCAAAATGACAGAAATAATTTCAGAGAATATTTTCCTAGTAATATTGTCTCTGTTGCAGGCGTTGTAGCCTTCACAACAATCATTCCAGTCTGAATCTTGAATACAATGAAATTTCACTATGTGGTACACAATGTGGCCTGCAATTAAAACCACATGTGATCTATAAGTACCGATGGGTCGGTACAAAGTTGACAGTCAATCGACAATTTGATTGATCTACTAATTGCACACTTACGCGAACTCAGATTTCAATTGAATCATACCCAATTGGTACTCGATTAAACCACAACTAGCACTTGAAACTCATTCGATTGAGAACTGCTAAAGTAACATTATACAGTGATGGATGGTTTAATAGAACAAACAGTTTTCAACTGTCGAAATTATATACTTTGAAGGACGTTTCAATGCATGCAACTCGAAGAACGTCCCGAATACCCTGAACTGCACAGAAAACAACTTATCGTAACATTACTGAACTAGCTCCAGGAGGCCTCTAGACTAAGCTGGGGTTTATTAGTATAATATTCAGCTTGCCCCTTCTACTCTGCCCCAGCATAAAGATGATCTGTAAATGAAGATTTCGACTGTTACGGTGTATATAAGATTTCTTTTAACGGCTTTGTCAGTCTTTTGATAAATAATGGAACGAATTTTAATATTTGTCCGACGTTTCGATGCTTTTTGGCATCATCTTCAGGGGAAAAATATAGTTCGTCCTTTGTCTAAATGCTTTGATAAGCTAAATCTCAGACATTCAGCTTATCAAAGCATTTAGACAAAGGACAAACTATATTTTTCCCCTGAAGATGATGCCAAAAAGCATCGAAACGTCGGACAAATATTAAAATTCGTTCCATTATTTATCAAAAGACTGACAAAGCCGTTAAAAGAAATCTTAGATGATCTGTAATTTCTTAGAATTTAGCATTGGGTCCGAAACAACCAACAGCGCAATAATTTGATTTGGCAAGCGATTTGCAAATGTAGTGAGAAAAGTACTTCCTCCATAACATCCGGAATAATGAACTGTAAAATATACAAAACTGAGCGTCAAGAGAAAGCTTCATTTTCAGATAGTTGTAAAATTCGATAAAAGGTAAAATTGTTATGAGATTTCGCGCCGATGGCAATCGAGGTTAACAAAATAGCCGTGGAACACCCAGCCATTCCGCCAGATAGCGTAGTCAAAAGCCTTAACTCACGATAAATGGAAATAAAACTTCTGAGTGCAGTTAGAATCTAAATTCTGAGAGCTCATCGTAATGCGATCGAATGAATTGGGATATTTCTACGTGATAACTTTACACTGCACGGTGTGAGAATAGCGTCTAAGCGGTCCGAGAGTCGCCGTACGAATGAGAGCAAGGATTCGAAATTTATAGATCGGATATTATTTCAAAGTGACAGTGGGTCGTTTTTTTAAAATTCGTTTATTTGACACGGCTAGATGCAAGATCTTGAAGGAGCCATAACTTTATTATATGTACAAAAAAATCCTTCGCTAACAATTCACATGTGCGAGGAGAAATTCTTTTTCTCGGTAGTGGAGCATTTTTGACACCATCTAACACGTAACAAACCATTCACTCTGCTTCTTTGATCACACCCATACTATCGTCGCTGTTGCTGTGTTGAAGTTCACTTAGTAAGGAACGGAGATACATGAAGTATTTTTAATATTAAGTGGAGAACATCAAACGACCAAAACGAAAGCAAAGTTTTGGAACTCTTTTGTGCGTCAATGAGAGTTACATTTTTTTTTTTTTCAAGACAAAAAAAATAAATGGCACCCATGATGACGATATGTCCAAGGTTAGATTCGCGTAGAATTACAAAACTGCTGCCTTCTGCAGCAGGATCGATCTGAAACACAAAACTAATAATAAGGCTCTAAAGAAAGCTAAATTGATACGATGAACAGTGCTACGAAATTTCAAAATCAGTTACCTATTTCTGCTTGCACCGAAACCGACATTCACTTTCCAACTGACTGAAATTTCATGCAGAATCGAATGCTTGAGTGCAGAGGAAATATAAATTCATTCACCAACCAAAGCATTCATTTGTTATTATGTCAACAGTTTGAAGGCACATGTGAGAATCTTCTGCCGTTTTCGAGCATAAGTGAACTGCATAATCTATATCTGGTGCACTTTTGCTCAATAATCCCTCTCAGAGCTAGAATAGACACAAAATTCACTTTGTTTCTGAAACCTGAATCGGTCGGTCGGTCGGGAGAACGAATGACGAGGGAAACGAACCAAAAATTTCATTCGTCGCAGCGGGCATGAATAGAATTTCGTTTTATTTCAGCTTCACGTAGGGATGTCAATTTTTTAAGCTCTGACGATGCATGACCAAGAACGTGTAAAAAAGTTCAAATTTCTCGTAATGGCGCGATATCACATTTTGAGATCGATTTTTTAGCCCTTTTCCACGTTATGGCTTCCCTAAAAATAGTGAATAAAAAGAATTTGTAGATTTAATATGTCATTCCTGCAATAAAAAAGGTTTTCTCTCGAGAGGTCAAAAGATGAAGCCTTTAAATTGAACCGTTTTCAAATAAGATTGTACGCTGTTTTGAGATAAACGCATTTAAAGTTTCGAGGACGCTTTCGATGAATTATTCATGGTAGAATGTCAAGATTTTGTAACAATTACATGGAATCATGGCTTTTGGACATCGCTGACCATGAATCTGAAGTCAGCTTTTAGAAATTTAATATGGCCTATCCGATATGGCGGACTCCCACTAGAACATTTCAACTAATATCCAGTACAAAAAGGTTTTGGGATTTATAAACACGAATTTGAGTAAATGTGCATCAAAATAAAAAAATAAAAATGATGAGTCCAATATGGCGGACTAAAATGTGACTAAAAATTTCGATAAAAACTACAAGGGGCAGCCCTATGGGGTTGCACGAACTGTAGACGTAGGACTATACTACTTAATGTAAAATATTTATTTTCTTAGTACTTAGTGTGTGGGAAAAAACACCCGGACCGGTGAAGAAAAATCAAATTTTGTACAATATAATCACATCTCATGTATAGAACAAGCTTTCTAGTTGCTCTCAAACAGATCCTAAAAGTTCAAACACCCATGGATAACCCCAAGTTTGTAGATGTGTTTCGATGCCACAGGCAGGGATGCCAAAGGTACTGGTAAACTACATTTTTTTCGGTATATTTACATTTGCACAAGCCGCACAGCCCGCTACAGCGACGCATCACTACAGCTCATGCCAGAACGGTAGCCATACCGAGTACATTTTCCCGTAGAGCAGTAGAATACATTTTTGTTTTGCTGCTGTACTCCGACTGCTCGGTGAGAGTGTGGCGTAGTAAAGTTTGTTCTCTCGTTTTGTACATTTTTCTCTGCATAGTCAAAGGGAGAGGCCCACACACGAAAGCGACGATGCCAGTCGTGGCGTAAACGAACCGCATTTATTGTAGTCGTTTTTGATTGAAAATATTGAATAGATTAAAAATATTAAAAAGTGTAAAATAAGGAAAGAGAAGCTGTACCGCCCGCGTCTGGTGGCTGTACTGGGGGCAGTATTTCTTTGTCATGTTACTGCTTTGCTTACAGACTGCCGTACAGCACTGAGCGTCCTGCAATAGCGAACGACAGCAGCGTCAAAAGAGAAATGAGAATGTAGGCAGAAAAAATACAGCCGCAGAAAAGGTAGGCATTTTGCATCCTTGGCCACAGGATTCTAAAATGGTTAATATTACGTCATGAAAATTCAATTCTTCCGTGACAATTTTTTTTGCCTGCAAAATGCCCTGTGTGTATGCAAAGCTCATGATTTGTTGGGATATTAGCATTGATCGGAAGATGCTTTCTAACGCTGCGCATTGCATACATACAGGACATTTTGCAGGTCACCAGAATCTGTTCATTTTACCCACTCGCTATAAACATGTCTCATTTTTGGACATGTTTAGAAATCAAGAATCATGTTTGAAAAAATGTGTTTATGACGAAGTATTTTTACCAGATATGTACAAAACATGTCTAACAAGAAACATAAGGAGATTGTAATATCTCAGTCACTTATTAGTTAGAAATTAATGACTTTGCTGTTCATTTTACCGCCAGTTTCCCTACCTACCAACACATTCGCCCCAAACATTGAACCCAAGCGTACAATGCAAAATGAATCAACGCTGATGATGATGGGTAGAGCGAAAGAGACAACTAGTACCACCACGACACTATTAGCGCGTTTCACCAAAATTCCACGTGGCCTTTCCCGATTGAAAGGAACGGCCGCGCTTAGCCCATCTGTCATAGTATCGTGATTTTGCATAGCGAAGGGCTGAATGATTTTGTTCCAAAAACAGCCCTGCGTTATGCAACACTTTGTGCAGGTTGATTATACCAGTTGCAAGTGGGGCCAAACTCACCAAGTTCCGTAAAATTCCTTTTAAATTACAGAATTGATAAAATTGCTTAGATGAGCTAAACTAATTAATCAAATCCTGTTTTAAAAACTGTCCTTGCGTTTAAACCAAAATGGGAAGCTTATTACTACCACTACATTACTTAATTTCAAGCGAAAATAGCAAATACATGTGCTAGTTAAACCAAAAATTTACTGGCAACATTACAGCGGTATTTAGGAAGCAGTTGGAGCGGTCGCCTGTTGGACGACACAGGGTAGCGTCCCTCCACAGCCAGTGTAACGAACTTCTAGCTCAGCTACACTGGCTGTAAAAAACACAGCGCAGTGATTTGCTTCGCCAGCCGTTCAACAGGGAACTGAGCGTGTCTGGCCAAGTCCGTTCTTTAAATAGTCGATGATGACGTCATTCATAGAAGCGTTGCGCGCTAGGTATACCAATCCGTCGTACAGGGCTTGGGAAGCGCTATCTTTTGTGTGTTAATGCGCGATATTTTGACAAGGTTGTATATTATTTAATTTTTTAATGCTATGATATCAAAAATCCTTGGGTTTATCTATTGGAATCTATTCTTAGAAGTATTTCGGGGCGATTTGCGCAAAAAATTTGAAAATTTATCGTGAGATGGCTGAATTATATGCGTTTAAAATTGGACCACTTTTCGTTACATACCATTTTTGTAGAATTTGCAGAGTGCACCCCCATATCGAAAACAAAGACGTAGTCCTTCATCAAAAAATTGTTTTCCAACGTTTTCTGTGGTTGTGATAGTCTGCAATGCCTCTATAGATCAAGCCGTGAAATATATTCTCAAGGCATCTACACATGTACAGTGCAACGTAAAGCACTCTGGGAACTTAAAAAAATGCCAAGAAAAGGTTTCTACCTGAAGCGCACGTCACGAGCCACAGTGGCACGACTTAGAACAAAAGGTGGAATAAAGTCAAAACTTAGCCGTATCGGTTCATAAAGGACGGTTTTACGTAATTTTGGTGCGCTGAATTCGTTTGTTTCCGATATTTAAACATATAAAAAATAAAAAATTAAAATTCATTAGGGTGTCAGAAAAATATTTATTTTATCGGAACTGCTCTTAAAATTTTTTGCAAATTAATTTTTGTGCACTAAATCGTTTTTAACCCTCAAAAAGGCAAGCGATCCCAGAGGCCCGGCTAGTTACAATTATCTAGTTTCGATGAACTTGTAATTTCAGACTGTCATTCTCTCACTGATAAAACGACAAAAAATAGGTTTTTGGTTTCATTGGGTCTTCTGTGAGTTGCTTCTTGAGGCCACAATTTTAGCTTGCCTTTTTGAGGGTTAATATTTACGCTGGTTTAAAAAACCTTAGACATTAGGGTGGCTCAAAAATATTTATTATGTTTTGCAGGCTCATAATTTTTTAAAGAAATTTTTGTAAGCTTTTCCTGTTTTCGTTAAAAATATTTTAGAAATTACCTTTAAATAATTTTAGAGTGGTTTAAAAAAGAGTATTTTGTCTTGAATAGTCTAATGATTTTTCAATAATTATTATGGTAAGCTGAATTAATTTTCAAAGTTGAAACGAATTGATTTGCATGTTATGGTGACAAATAAGATGTGTTCGAATAATTTTGGAATGTTAAATTTATTGTTGGAATAACTTGATATGAAAACTATATTTTCTTTTATTTTTATTTTTAAAACAAGACATTTGAGCGACTTAGTGAAATGTTTAATTACATTCACTAATCAACAGAACGGTAAACGGATTTTCTTTTCGCAAGCGTTTTCAAGTAACTTAGGTCGCTTATTTCATATCTTACTTAAAACATAATTTAAAAACCTTTTTTCCGCGTATATGGTAAAACCCTCGTGGATCATGCTCTCACTGCTATTTGAGAGTTGTGAATGCGATCGTGTCATTATTCTAGCTATAAAGTGATTATTTAAATTTAATATCAGTAATAACCATGCGATTCACAGATTCTTTAAATTTTGACTGCTTATCGCAAAACTAACTTAGACTCATTTTAAAGAGATAATAGAAAGCGTTCGAATGAGTATAGTGTGATGGCGGGCAGTCATGGGCGTCGTTGTCACATTAGTACAGTAGAATTCCGTTTTTGGCAACAATTTTTTTTTCAGTTGCCAAAACTGAAACCGTGCCAAAATGGAACCTTACCTTAAAAGCTTTTATTTTCAGTTGGGATCTCGCAAATGTTACAAGACCATGAATTATATAAGAATATGTGAAATGGAATGAAATGATAGAAAAAAAATCAGCAAATTTAATTTTATTCGCTATATCCGCACCCATAAAATATAGTAAATATGTTTGGAAATAAAGTCTAAAGTGATATCCATTATTTTAACAAAATGTGTATCGAGCCTTTTTTTAAAAGATTTACTATGAACAAAAACAATGTTGCCAAAAACGGAACTTTTTTGTTGCCAAAAATGGAGCATGCCAAAACGGAATCTTACTGTAGTTCGAATTCTATAAAAGTTCATAGCAAACAGTTATCTAAACAATAACTAAACCAGCTAGTGACTAATTTTTGGTCTTTTTGCGATGGATAATTTAGATGAAGTAATGCAATTCATTTCTAAAAAAACGAAAATAATCGGATGTAATTCCTGTGATCAATTTATGCAAAAAACATTTGAGTTATACCCTTCAAAAAGCTGTCGTTTTGCCATTTTACCTCAAAATCACCTAAAATCCCAAACATGTCTCTGATAGCTCAACAGATACGAGAAAAATACTAACGAGAATACCTTATACCTTTTTTATACCTTTCAAAATAATCAAAAAAAATCATATCTTTTAAATTTTGAATTAGAGCCTCCCCTTAAGAGACATAGTACTCAAGGAAGAGCGAGACGGAGAAGGTTGAAAGTTTAGAAAAGTGCGGAATAGGGTCAAATGAGCCAGCCTAAAGTTTCCCGACAACTTAACCCTTTGTCTTCTACCACAGGAGTTAGCATGATTTGGCATTTTTTCAAATGCGAATCACCTGAGTCTGCCCGGACAAGCGAAAAGTGGCATTGCACCTTAAGCTATTGGTTCCAACTACGGTCATGAATCATGCCCCTGCCTGCATATTGTTCAACAGCGCTTTTGTTGCACCAGAAGCACTGGCTGTAGTCGTTTTTAATATTCGTTTGTGGTTTTACGGCCGTTATTAGTTGGAAAATTGTTTAAGAGTTTACTGTTAATGTCTGGGTGTTTCCCTAGTAACAATTTAGGTTTTATGCTGGTTTTATAGCTACTCATAAAACTTAGATTGCATATGTAGCATGCTATAAAACATCAATTGTTACTTGGGTTGATTTGGTTGCAGTGGGTTTTTTATTCGGACGTCCACGTATATTTTTCTATATTGTGCAGTTAGAAGAGACACGTGGTAGTTTGATTGTCATCGGTGCACAGCGTGGTCTGTGCATGAAGGTTAGGACACAGCAAAAAATTTTTTTTTTATTTTGGATTTTGCCCCCCCCCCCTTCTCATATTGTGACAAATGTCAAAGTAAACTCAGATCCCAAATTTCACATCATTTGGACAATTTTAGACCCCCGTCCACATCGCTTGAAATTTTTGAATTGGTAATAAAATATGGAGGAAAAATGTATTGAATGTTATAACTTTTGAAGTGGCAATCAGAAAATTACAATTTATACCTCTTTTTAAAGTAAGTAACCTTAGTATTTGAAGGAAGACATTCCTGTTTCTAGACATATAATGGAAAGTGGGGACCTTTGAGAATTCAAAAAAAAGTTTTTTTGCAATGCCCTAATAAAGGTGCCATGTTCTAAAGTTCCGCAGGAAGGAATTGAGCGTTTAGGCTGCATTCTTACCACCCAAAAACCGTTGGCAAAGCACGGGAAAATTTTTTTCGAAGCATCGTTTTGAATTGATACCACTTGACCATATCGCAACATGAATCTATAGATCGCGCTATCAATTGTACCAGGAGGCAAATCGTGTTTTCTTACGTCAACTGCACCATCCTCCATATAGGCGCGAATCTTGACCTTAACGTTATCATGTTCAACAAAATGTACCTGTTTCTGCTGATAAAGTCATCTAGTTGAAATTGGCTGTAGAATTGTATCACAACCACATTACGAACATGTTGAAACTGGATAAATGGAACTTTGAAATTGGCAATATGTATTTTCACTTTCAATAAGCGCTCGGCTTCCCTCAAAGGCGGGCGAATTGTACAGATTAAGAATCCAATGACTGCTATAAATCAACGTCTCAAGATCCATTAATTGTACTAAGGCTCAAACATCTACATCCACGAATGCACATAATGCTAATTAAAACAGTGACGGTACTTACTGAAGAATTCCTATAGCCCAGCCTACACGAATCAAACACGGCTGGTAACTGTTTCTTGGTCAAATTTTCTCCTCGTCCGGTTTGAACCAGTGTCTTTGATGACTGGAAAAGCCAGGCAGAACACTTAAGAATAGGCTTGATATCTTTGTAAATCTTTTGTCTTCTACTAGTAGGAGTCGGGCTCAGACAGAGTTACTGCGAATCGCTCGAGTCTACCGACGTGTCTAATGGTAAAAGTTCACAAAATATCTCAGCACAGGAATCAATTATAAATTACTCAATTAGACGAAATGTCTCACAAAAGCGGTAAAAATATTCCACAGAACAACACAAAACGCTGGCTTCTGTGACATTCTCATCACCGCGCAAAAAAAAAATCAAAACCCGAAAGCTTTTACCCAGCACAAAGGTGCCCTTCTCCCCTTCATTTGTCTGCCATTGTCTCAAACAATGAGCAAAAAAAAGTTTAATTATTACCTCCATGCATTCATTTAAAACCACACAATTGCACTTGATGAAGCATCCTTTGTATTGCTCCTTTCAAGTGAACGGATCCTACCCGACCGGAGCTGGTGACCAATTTTCAGTTGGTTATTTTTTTTATCTACCTTCGCCGCCCGGGCTCAAGATTCCCACTCGCCGGAGACCGGTTCCTTCTCAAACAAAGAGCAGTGATTTTAAAAAATATATTAACTATGTCATGACTTGTTCCTTCAGCCTCCCGGGCCAGTCATGACCATTGCAGCGTCAGCGTCAGTCCGAAACGAATAAAAAATTTGGACTTTTCGCCCGCATCCCTTTTCATTTCAATTAAATTCATTCATTCATTAAACTTTTCCGCACACTCTACCTCTCTTGCTACAATGCATTTTTCATTCGTAATGAATTATTCACTCTGCAGCCTCGACCAATCCGACCCCCCACCGAAACCAGTTCACCAATCCAATTTTGAACGGGCACCTCAATTAAGGTGTACGCTGTTCAACTCCTGTCCAACAGGAAATCTACCGCACCAAAAAAAAAAAAGAATTCAAACCAGTATCAAAAGAAAACCACAGAAATGGTCTGCCCCTGAGAAAAACTATTCGTCTGATCCACGTCACGGAAGGGACATACACTTTGCTACTCTTTCTTCAATTTGCTCAACCGCACAGCCGGCTGGTGTAGAAGCAGTGAGGGAGGGAGGGACTGGGGAGGCTCTTGGGATGCAACCCTACTGGAAGGATCTGCATTTGACATTTATTGAAATTGAGGCTTTGCGGGCTTTAGCTGATCGTTGCTGATACCCACTTTGCTTCTTCGCTTCCCATCCGACCGACCGACCAACCGCCCACCCGGAATGAGAGTTGCTTATCCGACCAGCATTCGAAGGATAGCTATTTAGTTTCTTGAAACGAAGTACAAAGAACCCCCATTAGGGTTTCATTAGAATTAGAAGACGAAGATATCCAGACGTTCGCCCACTTGTTAGACTTGTGGACCAATCCCCTGAATAGGGTCGGACGTTTGCGGATTAAAGCTCTTTTAAATTGGATGCTTTGAACGAATGTCTTATTAAAGATGCTAGGAAAACAGCCGACCATTAAAAGGCGAGCAAATTTCGAGCAATATTTAAGTATGGAATTAGCTGATTCGTCAGTCCAAAGCCATCAAAAATCTTTCCAAGCACATAATTGACGCGATTCATGAGATTCGAAACGACAAACATCTCATGCTATCGCGGTTTTTCACATGTCCATCTCAAATGACAAACCTGTCAGCGACAGCTTCCATTTCGAGACCCAGTGATTAACTACTATTTACATCGAACAACTCGAAGGCAGGGCCTCTTCCGCCAAAACATCCAACGAGTGTCCCTTTACTCATCCGGAAGCGAGCCTAACGATGAGGGGGGATACAAATTACCTCCCTCAAAACTAGCGACTTTCCAAAGCTCGAACCACTCGTACTCGGATGACTCTTTTCACATCCCTGTGTATGTGTGTGTATGTGTGATCAGTTGGGGGTGAAAAATCTCGACTCCCCAGAGGTTTTATTCAACCATTCATCATCGTCTTTGTGTAACTGTGGTCACTACCTGTCCACGTGGGCCGGTCGGTTTGTTTGGTCAAAACGGCGCCAGTTGCTGTGGACGACGACGATGACGACGACGACAACGACAAAGACATGTCGGCGCGTACGTCGAAGCGGTCAGCGGTTACGGGTCATCAGCTGGCATCGACGTTTCGTCTGGCCGACATTTGCAGCCAGCCAGCAAGCAACGTACGATGATTGATTGTTGCAATTTTCGCCGCTATCCAGAGGGGGAGAGAGAGAGAGCGTTGGGCTTTTATTTTGCGGTTTTGGTCCACCACTGGACGAATGCCGGAAGACTGTCGATGACAAGTCTCGTCAGTAGGTTTGGTAGTGTTCGAACTGCGACCGAAAGGAGTTTAATTAGCATTATTCGCATTCAAATCTTTTCGGTGACTGTAAGTTCGCAAAGCACTTTGAAGGTATTTGGGCAGTTTGTTTCGTTGGTTTGGAAATATATTGAATGCACTTATGATTTTATTACGCTTTTCTTAGTTCTTACACTTTTCAGTTCATATTCTTCTTTTGCCCAAGTTAGTCGCAAACGAAATCGCTTCCCTAACTATCACAATAGAAATTATCATATAGTGAGTAAAAACTATAGCTTCCTAATTTTTGTAGTGAGTGCTACAAGTGAAATATGCAAGGAAAAAGATCAAGGTGTAACGTGTGTGACAGTAACAAAGAACCGCTTGTCCTATTCCTGCTGTTGGAATCGTGTACGTCGAAATGAAAGAAATTAGACAGAATATCACTCCACGCCGAAGCAGACCTCCTGTCTTACAACGTTCGTCCCTTTCTTTGCGATTTAAAACATTAATTGAAAGTGAAATTTAAAGTAAGGCTTAGAACAAAGTGGTTATATTCAATTCCACCATGTAAGGAAAGCGTTGTTAACATGAAGATAATAACCTACGCCAATAGGCTTTAGAATTTACAATAGGAAAACGAGTATGAAGATTTTAGAGTTAATACCCTCGTGTAATTTTACGATACAGCAATTTAGAAAGACTAAATGGTTTGATAGTGTGTAAAAATTAAAAGGATATTAGAAATATTGGTCAAAATAGGAAAAAGTAGATTCTATATTTGAGTCTTCAATCCTGAGTATCCTCAATCATGAACGTTAGAAGAGAATACGTATGGTTCGACAGGAGACTTTCTTCTTAAACTAATCATCATAGGTACATTGCGTAGTCTAAGTAAAAGTAGTGGGATGTACCTATACCTAGACTACACAATGTATGTATGACGGTCAGTTTTCCACATGCCAAATCCTTAACACTATTTCATAAAAAAACTACCACAATTATTCTACTTTCAATCTCTTTGGCTCAGTAATCAGAAAAATCATTTTTCAAATTAAAGCTCAAAGAATAAAAAAAATGGAAAAAATAGAGAAATTAGACAATTTAGATATTTAAAAGAATTGAGTGGGTTGAGAATATATAAAGAACTGAGATAAATGAGAGAATTGAGTTGAGAGAAATCAGAAAATGGAAATAATTAAGTAATTAAAGAGTATTTGAAAACGAAAAGAATTGACACAACTAACAATATTGACACACTGAGAGAATACAGATTAAGAGAATTGAGAACATTGATTGATTTGTAAAAAATAGAGAAAATTCTACATTAAACTAATTGAGAAAAAATTTAATTGAGATAATTGAGAGAATTCAGTTTATTACAAGAAATAAGAAAATCAAAAGAATCGAAGGAATTAAGTTTACTGGGAGAATTGGGAGAACTGAGGCAATTAAGAGTAGCAGGAAAATTGAGCGAATTGAGAAATTCGAGAATTTCAGCAAATTGAGCGGATTGAGAGAAATGAGAGAAAATGAGAAAATTAAGATTAGAAAGAACTGAAAGAATTAAGAGAGTTAAGAGAATTAGAAGAATTGTGAGAATTGAGAGAACGAGTGAATTGAAAGGTTGATAGAATTGAAAAAATCAAAAGAATTAAGGAAATTGAGAGAATTGAGAGAAAGGAGAGAAATGGGAGAACTAAGAAAAATGAAAGAATCGGAAAAAATGAGATAATCGAAAGAACCTAGAGTATTGAAACAATTGCGAAAATTGAGATAATGCAAAGAATTGAGAAAATTGAGAACTGAGAGAATTTGGAAAATTTACAGAATTTAGAAAATTGTGAGAATTGTAAGAATTAAGGAAATTGAGAGAAATGAGAGAATTGAGAAATTTAAGAGAATCGAGTGAATTTAGAGAATTCATAGAATAGAAAGAATAGGGAGAATTCAGAGACTTGAATCTTTTAATTCTTTACACTCATACCCACATAATTCTTTATTTTATCTTTACTTTCTATTCATTTAATCAATTCAACAATTTGAAAGCTCAAATCTCAAATCTCAAATCTCAAATCTCAAATCTCAAATCTCAAATCTCAAATCTCAAATCTCAAATCTCAAATCTCAAATCTCATATCTCAAAGCTCAAAGTCCAAATCTCAGAGCTCAAAGCTTTGATATATGATATTTGAGATTTTAAATTTGAGATTTTAAATTTGAGATTTGATATTTGGGATTTTAAATTTGAGATTTTAAATTTGAAATGTGAAATTGGTAATTGGAAATTGGAAATTGGAAATTGGAAATTGGAAATTGGAAATTGGAAATTGGAAATTGGAAATTGGAAATTGGAAATTGGAAATTGGAAATTGGAAATTGGAAATTGGAAATTGGAAATTGGAAATTGGAAATTGGAAATTGGAAATTGGAAATTGGAAATTGGAAATTGGAAATTGGAAATTGGAAATTGGAAATTGGAAATTGGAAATTGGAAATTGGAAATTGGAAATTGGAAATTGGAAATTGGAAATTGGAAATTGGAAATTGGAAATTGGAAATTGGAAATTGGAAATTGGAAATTGGAAATTGGAAATTGGAAATTGGAAATTGGAAATTGGAAATTGGAAATTGGAAATTGGAAATTGGAAATTGGAAATTGGAAATTGGAAATTGGAAATTGGAAATTGGAAATTGGAAATTGGAAATTGGAAATTGGAAATTGGAAATTGGAAATTGGAAATTGGAAATTGGAAATTGGAAATTGGAAATTGGAAATTGGAAATTGGAAATTGGAAATTGGAAATTGGAAATTGGAAATTGGAAATTGGAAATTGGAAATTGGAAATTGGAAATTGGAAATTGGAAATTGGAAATTGGAAATTGGAAATTGGAAATTGGAAATTGGAAATTGGAAATTGGAAATTGGAAATTGGAAATTGGAAATTGGAAATTGGAAATTGGAAATTGGAAATTGGAAATTGGAAATTGGAAATTGGAAATTGGAAATTGGAAATTGGAAATTGGAAATTGGAAATTGGAAATTGGAAATTGGAAATTGGAAATTGGAAATTGGAAATTGGAAATTGGAAATTGGAAATTGGAAATTGGAAATTGGAAATTGGAAATTGGAAATTGGAAATTGGAAATTGGAAATTGGAAATTGGAAATTGGAAATTGGAAATTGGAAATTGGAAATTGGAAATTGGAAATTGGAAATTGGAAATTGGAAATTGGAAATTGGAAATTGGAAATTGGAAATTGGAAATTGGAAATTGGAAATTGGAAATTGGAAATTGGAAATTGGAAATTGGAAATTGGAAATTGGAAATTGGAAATTGGAAATTGGAAATTGGAAATTGGAAATTGGAAATTGGAAATTGGAAATTGGAAATTGGAAATTGGAAATTGGAAATTGGAAATTGGAAATTGGAAATTGGAAATTGGAAATTGGAAATTGGAAATTGGAAATTGGAAATTGGAAATTGGAAATTGGAAATTGGAAATTGGAAATTGGAAATTGGAAATTGGAAATTGGAAATTGGAAATTGGAAATTGGAAATTGGAAATTGGAAATTGGAAATTGGAAATTGGAAATTGGAAATTGGAAATTGGAAATTGGAAATTGGAAATTGGAAATTGGAAATTGGAAATTGGAAATTGGAAATTGGAAATTGGAAATTGGAAATTGGAAATTGGAAATTGGAAATTGGAAATTGGAAATTGGAAATTGGAAATTGGAAATTGGAAATTGGAAATTGGAAATTGGAAATTGGAAATTGGAAATTGGAAATTGGAAATTGGAAATTGGAAATTGGAAATTGGAAATTGGAAATTGGAAATTGGAAATTGGAAATTGGAAATTGGAAATTGGAAATTGGAAATTGGAAATTGGAATTGGAAATTGGAAATTGGAAATTGGAAATTGGAAATTGGAAATTGGAAATTGAAAATTGAAAATTGAAAATTGGAAATTGGAGATTGGAGATTGGAGATTGGAAATTGGAAATTGGAAATTGGAAATTGGAAAATGGAAATTGGAAATTGGAAATTGAAAATTGAAAATTTAAAAATTGAAAATTGGAGATTGGAAATTGGAAATTGAAAATTTGAGATTTGAAGCTTGAAATTTCAACTTTGAACTTTGAACTTAACACTTTGAACTTTGAGCTTTAAACTTTGAACCTTGAATTTTGAACTTTGGACTTTGAACTACCAACTTTTAACATTCAACTTTCAACCTGCAACCTTCAACCTTTTTACCTTTTTACCTTTTTACCTTTTTACCTTTTTACCTTTTTACCTTTTTACCTTTTTACCTTTTTACCTTTTTACCTTTTTACCTTTTTACCTTTTTACCTTTTTACCTTTTTACCTTTTTACCTTTTTACCTTTTTACCTTTTTACCTTTTTACCTTTTTACCTTTTTACCTTTTTACCTTTTTACCTTTTTACCTTTTTACCTTTTTACCTTTTTACCTTTTTACCTTTTTACCTTTTTACCTTTTTACCTTTTTACCTTTTTACCTTTTTACCTTTTTACCTTTTTACCTTTTTACCTTTTTACCTTTTTACCTTTTTACCTTTTTACCTTTTTACCTTTTTACCTTTTTACCTTTTTACCTTTTTACCTTTTTACCTTTTTACCTTTTTACCTTTTTACCTTTTTACCTTTTTACCTTTTTACCTTTTTACCTTTTTACCTTTTTACCTTTTTACCTTTTTACCTTTTTACCTTTTTACCTTTTTACCTTTTTACCTTTTTACCTTTTTACCTTTTTACCTTTTTACCTTTTTACCTTTTTACCTTTTTACCTTTTTACCTTTTTACCTTTTTACCTTTTTACCTTTTTACCTTTTTACCTTTTTACCTTTTTACCTTTTTACCTTTTTACCTTTTTACCTTTTTACCTTTTTACCTTTTTACCTTTTTACCTTTTTACCTTTTTACCTTTTTACCTTTTTACCTTTTTACCTTTTTACCTTTTTACCTTTTTACCTTTTTACCTTTTTACCTTTTTACCTTTTTACCTTTTTACCTTTTTACCTTTTTACCTTTTTACCTTTTTACCTTTTTACCTTTTTACCTTTTTACCTTTTTACCTTTTTACCTTTTTACCTTTTTACCTTTTTACCTTTTTACCTTTTTACCTTTTTACCTTTTTACCTTTTTACCTTTTTACCTTTTTACCTTTTTACCTTTTTACCTTTTTACCTTTTTACCTTTTTACCTTTTTACCTTTTTACCTTTTTACCTTTTTACCTTTTTACCTTTTTACCTTTTTACCTTTTTACCTTTTTACCTTTTTACCTTTTTACCTTTTTACCTTTTTACCTTTTTACCTTTTTACCTTTTTACCTTTTTACCTTTTTACCTTTTTACCTTTTTACCTTTTTACCTTTTTACCTTTTTACCTTTTTACCTTTTTACCTTTTTACCTTTTTACCTTTTTACCTTTTTACCTTTTTACCTTTTTACCTTTTTACCTTTTTACCTTTTTACCTTTTTACCTTTTTACCTTTTTACCTTTTTACCTTTTTACCTTTTTACCTTTTTACCTTTTTACCTTTTTACCTTTTTACCTTTTTACCTTTTTACCTTTTTACCTTTTTACCTTTTTACCTTTTTACCTTTTTACCTTTTTACCTTTTTACCTTTTTACCTTTTTACCTTTTTACCTTTTTACCTTTTTACCTTTTTACCTTTTTACCTTTTTACCTTTTTACCTTTTTACCTTTTTACCTTTTTACCTTTTTACCTTTTTACCTTTTTACCTTTTTACCTTTTTACCTTTTTACCTTTTTACCTTTTTACCTTTTTACCTTTTTACCTTTTTACCTTTTTACCTTTTTACCTTTTTACCTTTTTACCTTTTTACCTTTTTACCTTTTTACCTTTTTACCTTTTTACCTTTTTACCTTTTTACCTTTTTACCTTTTTACCTTTTTACCTTTTTACCTTTTTACCTTTTTACCTTTTTACCTTTTTACCTTTTTACCTTTTTACCTTTTTACCTTTTTACCTTTTTACCTTTTTACCTTTTTACCTTTTTACCTTTTTACCTTTTTACCTTTTTACCTTTTTACCTTTTTACCTTTTTACCTTTTTACCTTTTTACCTTTTTACCTTTTTACCTTTTTACCTTTTTACCTTTTTACCTTTTTACCTTTTTACCTTTTTACCTTTTTACCTTTTTACCTTTTTACCTTTTTACCTTTTTACCTTTTTACCTTTTTACCTTTTTACCTTTTTACCTTTTTACCTTTTTACCTTTTTACCTTTTTACCTTTTTACCTTTTTACCTTTTTACCTTTTTACCTTTTTACCTTTTTACCTTTTTACCTTTTTACCTTTTTACCTTTTTACCTTTTTACCTTTTTACCTTTTTACCTTTTTACCTTTTTACCTTTTTACCTTTTTACCTTTTTACCTTTTTACCTTTTTACCTTTTTACCTTTTTACCTTTTTACCTTTTTACCTTTTTACCTTTTTACCTTTTTACCTTTTTACCTTTTTACCTTTTTACCTTTTTACCTTTTTACCTTTTTACCTTTTTACCTTTTTACCTTTTTACCTTTTTACCTTTTTACCTTTTTACCTTTTTACCTTTTTACCTTTTTACCTTTTTACCTTTTTACCTTTTTACCTTTTTACCTTTTTACCTTTTTACCTTTTTACCTTTTTACCTTTTTACCTTTTTACCTTTTTACCTTTTTACCTTTTTACCTTTTTACCTTTTTACCTTTTTACCTTTTTACCTTTTTACCTTTTTACCTTTTTACCTTTTTACCTTTTTACCTTTTTACCTTTTTACCTTTTTACCTTTTTACCTTTTTACCTTTTTACCTTTTTACCTTTTTACCTTTTTACCTTTTTACCTTTTTACCTTTTTACCTTTTTACCTTTTTACCTTTTTACCTTTTTACCTTTTTACCTTTTTACCTTTTTACCTTTTTACCTTTTTACCTTTTTACCTTTTTACCTTTTTACCTTTTTACCTTTTTACCTTTTTACCTTTTTACCTTTTTACCTTTTTACCTTTTTACCTTTTTACCTTTTTACCTTTTTACCTTTTTACCTTTTTACCTTTTTACCTTTTTACCTTTTTACCTTTTTACCTTATTACCTTATTACCTTATTACCTTATTACCTTTTTACCTTTTTACCTTTTTACCTATTTACCTTTTTACCCCTTTTCTCTTTACTTTGTCCAATACTGAGATGATCCAGAGAATCCGGTTAATAATTTAATTCAAGATAATTGACTAATGTTGGGAAATTGATCTATTCAAAAAATTAAGAGAAATGGAGATTTGTTAAAATTGACAGAACTGAAAAAAAATCTATTGAAAGAATACCAATTTGGAAATTTGGAAAATTTATATAAAATCTTGTATTGATGGAAATTGAGAGATCTGACAAAAATGAAATAGTGGATGAATGGAGAAAATTTAGAAAATTGAAATATTCGAGGGATTTTAAAGAATTGCGAGAATTGAGAAAATTGGGAGTATTGAGAGAAGTTAGAAAATTATTAAAATTCAAAGAATTGAGAGAATCACGAATTGATAGAATATAAATAATTAGAAAAATTGAGAGTAATGAGATAATTAAGATAACTAATCAATTAAGAGAATTAGGAGATTTTAGAGAGTTTTAACATAAACTACTCTCATTCTGCACAAATTTCATTAAAATTTGAATTACTTCACGAAATCTTGTGAGGCTTCCGATAGGCACAAAATTCGTCTCGCCAATGCAAATCTCCAACTTCACCCACTGATAAATCTAGAAAAATGTTTCAATCGCGAAAAATCTAATAAAAACAAAGCCTCACCCCATGCTGCGGTACCTGGTCCACCACGTGAAGCGACATTATTTCCCCCACCAGTCGAGACCAGATTCATCGCGTTAGGTAATCCATACCTCGCCTGCCACCTTCGTGGAGGCTTTGCGATGAATAAATAAATTCGTAATTCGTTTGTTCTTGCCCGCGGACGACCTTATCTGTAATACCGGAACAAAAACCGCTCCAGCCTACGCAGGTCGCACACATTGCCCTGTCCGCGCCCCTATCGGTCGGTAGGTCGGTAGGTCCGTTGCTCAGGAAAACCTCCACCGAGAAGAGCCGCTTATTTGCCTACACCGAACCACTTCAAACCGGGCTGGACCGGGAAACCTCCCACCGCGCCGTCGAAAGCTATTTGCTCGTTGGAGCACTTTTTCGTTCGCTTTTCGGCTTAGGTTGTTTATTTTTATTGAAAAACAATAAATGTCTCAATTTTATATTCTCTATAAAACCGACAACCACACCACTCGGAACCGGCGCCGCCGTCGACGTCGACAACGACGACGGTGAGGTCTACGGTGCTGTAAAGTGCGTACCGTACCTCCCACACCGATACGACGGAAAAGCTTCGCCGGGTGGAGGTGGAAAGACAAGCGACATAAAAAGTCCTGATCGGTTGCTGTTGACGGTGATGGTGGCGGTGGAAGGGCTGTTGAAGATAAAAGACGCTTAAATTTTCATCGTTCCCAGAGAATTTTTTCTGCTGCTGCCGTTGCTGCTGCTGTCAAGCGAGTACGGGGACGTAAAAAAGCGTATCGTTGGCTGGTTGGTCGATCAACTGGTCTGTTGTGACAGTTTGCGTAAACAAAGCTGTCACGGGACGAAAGCACTTTTTTGCCTGGATTGATAACGGAATAGCGTCCTGTGGGAGTGGAAAAGTGGGGGTAGGGTAGGTGTGACACTAAGCTGACAGTAAGTGCCTGTCACTTGCGCTGATCGCACTACGGTCCTCGTTCGTCGTTCTTCGTGCAGAAAAGCTACGCTTTGCCGAGCAAAAATGGGAAATAAAGTGGGAAAATGCGAAACGCGATTGACGTCCGCCGGAAATAGAGTGAGTTAGGATTGGATGTATGCGTGTCTATTGTTTGCTGTATTGTGTATGAAAGTTTTTGCGAGCAGTTTTTTGTTGCCTGAAAAACGTGGAGCTTTTTCACTTCACTTCAAGCGATTGTCTCGTATCGGGTTACAGCTGTCACTCAACGATCGGTGGGATTGTGGGACCTTGTGTGACGGTTGGTCGTCCTGAAAGATTTGGGCGGAATGAGTAAGTGAATGAATTTCCTTTATTTTTTTGGGGTTCGTGATGTGATATTCTTGCTCAAAACCGTTCACACTCACACTGTTTGAGTCTTTTTCCACTTAAAAAGGGTTCAGTAACAACCACAGTCAACCCGCTAATCCAATTGCCCCAAAAATTAACTCGTTTCACGTGCCCTGTCGCCATGCACGACCAGTACAAACAACTCTAATTGAATTATTTTAATGTACCCACGGACGATGAAGTTATTATTACCTCCGTAATTTTATTCCCTCTTAAAAATATAAATCTTATCACCTAGCCAGTCACCATGCTACGACTAGCTGGTCCGGTTTCAGCTTTCCCAACAGCCAAGCAGCTAAGGAAGACATTAAATTTTGTTATGATGACCAATCACAATTACAGCCGCCCGGATAAGCAGGTGATTTCGAGGCACCTTGCGCTAGAGAAGAGAAGGAAGCAGAAGCCCGGCTGTCGTCCCCAGTACCCTGTTCCACCGTTTTACTGGCTCGGTTAGGATGGAAATTGCTTGTTTACCATCTGACGGAGGACTATTCCGCGGGTCAAACCATGGTGTCCTCGTCGTTAGGGTGACCAGCGAGTTTTGCATAGTTTCCCTGCCGCGTCACTTGGATGGTTGGTCAGCGGACTAAAGTATTTTTTTTTCTGCTACCATACTCTACATGAAAAATGTTAATACTTTTCACTCTTCCATACCTTAATTGCTGCGGGTTTTCCATCCCGGCTGTTGTTGTTATCCAGTTGAAGAGCGGGTGGATGGACGAAACATAAAAAAGAAAAACGCTAGGATGAAAAATAAGGAAAATACCGACAAAAACCGTACAACATTCTTCTTGGTGGGTTTTGTAGAGCTGCTGGTTGATCACTTCTTGCGCTTCCATCGACGGCGAGAAACGGTGGTGTAGTCAAAAAAAGATGGGTGGACAATTTCAGGGACATAACCGGATTAAGGTAAAACACAGTTTTGGTAGATATTTCGAATGCAGGAATAATGTTATAAAAATAATGGATTCCGCAATAGGAAAAAACGATTTATTCTTTTACACTCCAAATATTGTTTGGAATGGACACGAAACGGTACAAATTAATTAAAATCACAATAACAGCAAACAATACAGCCAGGTATGGGTTACAAATTCAAGAAACTCAGTTTATGTTCAAATGACTCAAAACCTTCACCAGCATGGAAATAGCTACCTCGAAACACTACACAATCACCTGGATGCAGACAAGTAATCAGATTACTTGATCCAAAGTAAGACAGAAATTTTAGAGAAGTTTTTTTTTGATACGTAAGCCACATTCCTACACAGCTCGCTGCTAATAAGGCGTCTACTATTCGATTGTTCATGGCTATACAGGTAATGTCGACACTATAGATCAGCAAAAGTGGCAAAAACATCGACGTGGCATTTGGTCGACGAGGGAATTTGGTCGATGAGGCAATCTGGTCAGCGAGGCTATTTTGCCGACGTGTCGATTTTGCCGAAGTGTAAATTTTGCCTACGAGGCAATTTCACTGACCAGGCAATTTGGCCGACGAGGAAATTTGGCCGACTAAGCAATTTGGCCGATGATGTAATTTGGCCGAAGAGGCAATTTGGCCGACGAGGCAATTTGGCCAACGAGGCAATTTGGCCGACGAGGCAATTTGGCCGACGAGGCAATTTGACCGACGAAGCAATTTGGCCGACGAGGCAATTTGGTCGACGAGGCAATTTGGTCGACGAGGCAATTTGGCCGACGAGGCAATTTGGCCGACGAGGCAATTTGGCCGACGAGGCAATTTGGCCGACGAGGCAATTTGGCCGACGAGGCAATTTGGACGACGAGGCAATTTGGACGACGAGGCAATTTGGCCGACGAGGCAACTTAACCGACGTGGCAATTTGGTCGACGAGGTAATTTGGTCGACGAGGCAATTTGGCCGACTAGGCAATTTGGCTGACGAGGCAATTTGGCTGACGAGGCAATTTGGCCGACAAGGCAATTTGGCCGACGAGGCAATTTGGCCGACAAGGCAATTTGGCCGACGAGGCAATTTGGCCGACGAGGCAATTTGGCCGACGAGGCAATTTGGCCGACGAGGCAATTTGGCAGATGATACAATTTGGCCGACGAGGCAACTAGGCCGGCGAGGCAATTTGGCCGAAGAGGCAATTTGGCCGACGAGGCAATTTGGCCGACGAGGCAATTTGGCCGACGAGGCAATTTGGCCAACGAGGCAATTTGGCCGACTAGGCAATTTGGCCGACCAGGCAATTCGGCCGACGAGGCAATTTGGCTGACGAGGCAATTTGGCCGACGAGGCAATTTGGCAGATGATGCAATTTGGCCGACGAGGCAACTAGGCCGGCGAGGCAATTTGGCCGAAGAGGCAATTTGGTCGACGAGGCAATTTGGCCGACGAGGCAATTTGGCCAACGAGGCAATTTGGCCGGCGAGGCAATTTGACCAACGAGGTAATTTGGCTGACGAGGCAATATTGCCGACAAGGCAATTTGGCCAACTAAGCACTTTGGCCGATGAGGTAATTTGCCCAATGAGGTAATTTGGCCGACTATGTAATTAGGCCGACGAGGAAAGTTTGCCGATGGGACAATTTTGCCGACAAGGCGATTTGGATGATGAAGCAATTTGGCCGGTGAAGCAATTTGGCCGACGAGTAAATTTGGCCGACGAGACAATTTGGCCAACGAGGCAATTTGACCGACAAAATAATTTGGCCGATGAGGTAATTTAGCCGACGAGGCCATTTTCCCGATGAGGCAATTTGGCCAACGAGGAGATTTGGCTGACAAAGCGATTTGGCTGACGAGGCAATTGGGCTGACGAGACAATTTGGCCGATGAGACAATTTGGCTGACGAAGCAATTTTGCCGACGAAGCAATTTGGCCGACGAGGTAATCTGACCGACGAGGTAATCTGGCCGACGAGCCAAGTTGGCTGTCGAGGAAATTTGGCCGACTAAGCAATTTGGCCGATGAGGTAATTTGGCCAATGAGATAATTTGGCCGACGACGTAATTTTGTCTACGAGGTAATTTAACCGACGAGGCAAGTTTGCCGAAGGGACAATTTGCCGATAAGGCGTTTTTGCCGACGAAGCAATTTGGAAATTTGGCCGATGAGTTAATTTGGCCGACGAGGCAATTTGACCGACAAAGCAATTTGGTCGATGAGGTAATTTAACCGACGAGGCAATTTGGCCAACGAGGAAATTTGGCCGACCAAGCAATTAGTTCGATTAGGTAATTTGGCCAAAGAGGTAATTTGGCCGAGGAAGCAATTTGGCTGGCGAAGCAATTTGGCCGACGAAGCAATCTGGCCAACAAGGCAATTTGGCCGATGAGGCCATCTGATCGAAAAGGCCATTTGCACTTCGTTGCCAACTGTCTTTCTCGTCCCCTTTGAGATTCCGCTTGACGATTGACTAATACTTTTCTCTTGGGCTGGCTCAATCTGGCGTATTGAGAGGGTTCGTGTCCTTGGGCACCATCTGGACGTTGTTCGCGGTTTATCACGCCATGGCCTTTTTGTCGTAATTTTTTTGATAGAATCAACCCTTAAAAGCGCAAATCATTTTTGTACATTTTGTAGTCTCATAGCTCCAATACGTTACTGTGATAATTTCGAGATGATTTTCGAAATGTTGTTTTAAAACATCGAGCATTTAAGAGTTAAACATGCATAACACTCCCAACAGTCAGTCGTCTGAAGTTCGATTTGCCTTTTTACAAACTGATAATTTTCTAATTAATTCAATGAACGATAAATCTATCATCATATGGTAATTCTTCTGAGAGTGACTTGTCGTATGACTAATCAAGATGAATCGGAATTTGATTAAGTTTTTACCCCATATCATTAACGAAAACTTTTTCCCGTGGAAAGCGTGGAGATGCAAAGGTTTACAGGGTATCCAGAACAACGTTTGTTACACTAACATTCTTTTCCTTCGCCGATGACTGTAAGGATGTATCCGGTGCCGTTATTGTCATTTCAAAGAATAGATCTCTCGAAACCTGCATATTGAGGATGGATAGACTCCCATTTGTTGATTCTCTGTGCAATTTGGCTTGTTCTGGTCAATCACGCAGTAGCAACTACGAATTGTGCGAACATTATTCTCATGCTTATCCTTATGCTCAATATCATCGAATCCTTCGCACGCAATGTACTTGAACGAGCGGAGACTTTCTTTAATTAACTCTAGGTTAACCGATTTTAAACATCGACTGTCCCCACGCCAATATGCCATTTTGACATCCCCCATTGTATCCACTGCACCACAACATTTTCGACGCCCTATAAGTCATGAGATATTGGATCAGTATAGATCGGTAGCCAACGGAAATTTTTTAATGAAACCACAGTGAAAGCCAAGATTGCGGCTTTCGGTTCCCTCAAAATAGTGAAAACCATCATCAATATGGTAGGTATTTGAAAGGGGGTGATCAGTAGACATCGGAAATTGATGATTAGCGCCATTTTAAAATCAGAGATTGCGTCATCCTGTTACTAAAAATAGAAAGAAGCAGCATCAATATGGTTTTCATTTGAAAGGCGGTGGTCAATAGACAACCGAAATTGATATTTAATTCCATTTTGAAATCCAATACAATGACTTCCAGCTACCAGAAAATAGAGAGAACCAGCATCAATATAGGTGCCATTTTAAAACGAGATGGTCATTAGATAGCCGAAATTGAAAATTACTGATTTCTACTGACCATCCCCTTTCAAATGACAACCATATCGATTACGGTCCTTTACATTTCTTGGTTCCTGGAATTCACCACCTAGCACTTCCAAACAGCGTTGATCATCAATTCTCGATGTCTACTGACATCTATATTAATGATAATTTGCACTTTTTCCTGGTAACCGGAAGTCGTCATCTCGGATTTCCGAACGGCTTTAATCATCAATTTTTGGTGTCTACTGACCAACTTCTTTCAAATGACATCCTATTGATGGTGATTTTTGCTGATTTTTGGTACTATGCTATATTTCACCATAAGTAGGAAAATTGGGTAAACACCAAAATTTCTCACAAGGGCGAATTTTTTTTTGTGAAACCAGTCTTTGCACTTGAAGGGCACAAATCCTTATTTGTTACACGGTTGCGTTTCGTCTTCGCCTCATCAGAAACCGACACTAACTTTCTGTCGGAATAGATTAGCGCCTGCTTGACGCAAATCCCTTAAAACTAAAACACACTTTGTGTTTCAATCGAACGACTGATCAAACGTGATGTCCCGTTCGAGCAGAAATTCTGTTTATGCTGATGAGACACAGTGAAGCCGAAACTTGTCTTGGCTTAGCAGGCCTATGCTATGGTAACTGAAAGTCTCCATCTTGGATATTAGCGTTAATCATGAATTTCTATGCTTACGGAAATCCATATTCATAACGATTTGCACTGTTTCCCGGTAACCGCAAGTCGCCATCTCGGAATCCCAAACAGCGTTAATCAACAATTTCCGTTGTCTGCTGACCAAACCGTTTCAAATGACACCCATAATGATGGCGCTTATCTTTATTTTCTTATTTGAATTTGTCTTTGACTTCAGAAGGGCGTTAATCATCCATTTTCGATGTGTACCAACCACCCCTTTCAGATGGTACCCATATGGATGAAGATTTTCACTGAATTGTGATAAGTAAGTTCTGAAATTTTTCTTAGGACAAAAATGGAATACTTCTCCGCTCAGGAAAAAAGTGGTACATCTTTATAACCAATTTTTGCGCAAAAGTTCATTCATCCCATTTCTGCTTTTACTGGTACTTGCACCGGTTTTGCTCTTAATAAAACGTAAACTGTTATTTGCGCGCAGAGAATTTCACACTTTTTCTCACATATATGCTGGATAGTCACATCACGTGAGTCACAACTTTCAAAGCATTCTCAAATATTTCATGAATAAATTCTCAAATGATTCTCTCAGCTGACTTTTTAACTATTTTCAAATTTAGAATCCAAACTGATTTTAAAATATTGCGTCTCCCTCCAATGATTATCACATGATTCTTAAATTATTCTCATGTAAGTATAAAATGACCCTCGAATAAATTTGAAATTATTCTTATATGATTCTCATATGATTCTCAGTATATTCGTTGATTTGATGGCGGCAAGGGAAGGACGCGTCCGCTAAGTGAAGCCAGCTGGCCTGACATTTTTTGAGCTGAGTAGGCAGATTTTGTTTGTTTAGCTTGAATATGGATTTATACTATAGTATAGATGTGGGTGAGGTGTGCTCATGGTTTTGGCTGAGTGTAATAATGGCTGTTGGATAATGTCGCTAGCAACAATTGAGGTTTTATGGTAGTTTTATAGCCACTGATAAAACTTAGATTGCACTTGTAGCGTGCTATAAAACTTCAATTTTCACTTGGGGTGTGAGCGTTTCTCAGAAGATTCTCATATGATTCTTAGAAGGCTCCCAAAAAACTCTCATGTGGTTTTCTAATTAATTACAAATCATTTTCAAGTGAGTCGTATACTATTCTCAGATCATTTTTAAAAGATTCTCAATCGATTAACAAACGATTCTCAAATAATTCTTTCAGGTAACTTAAAAATTATTTATAAATTGTTCTTAACAGATTTAAACTTAATTTAAAATGGCGCAGACGAATCAATTGTCTCTCAAATGATTCTTATATATTTCAAAATTACTCCCAAACCATTCTCATGAAAATGTCTCTATTCTTTTATAATTATTTACAAAGTATTCCAAACTAATTAACCGTTGAAAGTGATTCTTATACTGTTCACAATTATTCTTAAATGACTCTGAGATGATTTTAAAATGGTCCACATGTAACTCTCAGTTTTTCGAGTGAGTCGTACAATGCCGCTCTAAGCATAATTGTCCCATGTATATAGGGAATCCCATAGAACATGGGACAAGTATGTTTATAACGGCAGTATATGTTTCTGAAATGATTATGAGACTATTTTCAAATGATTCTTAAACAATTCACAAATAAATTATTTTGTTTACAGTACAAAAATTCCATCTTTAGTGTTGTTTCCTCTTTTACTGCGTTAAAACAAAGTTCTATGGGTGGATATTTGGAACCGAAAACCGGTATCATAACTTTCACTCATTCACGCGATTATGTAATGATTCGATGTGCATCTTTCCTGATGAGATGAGTAATACCATTTTTCGTTTGTTCCTGATCCACAATAACTATTTTTCACCAGAGAACGTGATTTTTTCGCGGTTACGTCAAAATATTCTTTATATTAGCAGCAAATAATAAATCCAAGATGAATGGGCTGTCATTGGTGATGTGCGTTATGTGCATCAGCGAGGGAGCAACAAATATACATACGGTTATAAACATATTTGCTAACTCTCCAGCTGTTTCAAATTAGTTCCATCTTCCTTTATCCTACAAACAGGTTCAAACATGTGTCTATACTGATGAAAAACAAATTTCGATGCACAATAGAGTTGATAAGTCACCACTTTTGGCTGAAATCCCATAGCCAATCATTCGTAGCATCCTTTAAACTAAAAATGTGAAGTGAAATAAAAATAGGGTCGCTGCATGCCCCTTAACTCATTAAGCGTTGTGGTTCCTAGAACGCAAGATATAATTATAACGGATAGACTGGATAAAAAAAGTGCTAAGAAATCTCTATATCATGACTCCTAAGGTTGCCATAACGTTTTTATATACGTATTTTTTTAAAATAGTTTTGAGTAGTTACCTGGCAGTTGCGTCATTATCTACATTTGGGCCTGCGCCTAAAGATATTTTGCCTGAATTTCAAAACGATATGCACTCAGTACACTTCGTGGTTTCCGGAGGTGTAACTATTTGCTCATTTTTTTATCTAGTCCCACAATCCATAATTACTTGCATATTTTCGATTTCTACACTCAATAAAACCCTCGTTGACTACGTCCCTACCAATATAAAAAATCTGCTTCGCTTCGCTCGGCGCTAGTGCTTAGTTTTTCGTCCGAGCTGCCTCCTTCGAAGCGGAGTTTTTAACGGCAGCGACAACCGCAAGAAAAAAACCACCCCAGCGACAGGACATAAACAACGGCACAAACTAAATAGTTGATTGTATGGAAAATGTTTCAATCCAGGCAAAACCAGGGCGACTAGCGAAAAATGACGTGGTTTTAAACTTGCTGTGTCGGTCCTGTCTAGTTGTTATAGAAAACTCGGTTGCGGCGGCAGTCAGTCTCAGGTGCTGATCCCGAAAGCTAGCGCACATAGTAACAAGCTGGATCCTGTCGATCGATAAGTGATGAAGCGCCATGTGTGGGTCGTCCTGCTGAAGGGTAAAAAATTTGAGGATGAAAGAAAAATGTTATCGTTTAAGTGTGGAAATGGCTCTGAACGGTATAAGACTGGTCCAATAAAGCTGCTCTAAGAGAGTGCCGGAACCAGAAGGTTGATGGAACGGGGGGTTTGAAAATATTATGATCACACTCAACCGTGTGAGAAGCTGCTGCTGGGGAAAAGTTATTATTTCCTATATAGATTAAAATGGGATTATTTAAAAGTTCTATTGATGAGGCAGCTACTTACGCTTGTACTTGAAAGAATATTAATGGAATTTATCCTAACCTAGGAAATCTTGAAACTGATTTCTGAAAAAATAGTTGAATCCAACATTGAAACAAACTTGTCAGTTTAATACAACCAAAAAAACAACATTCAATTACTTACTGACCCATCATGACACGAAAGTTAAGCCCAATTGCAGCACTAAAATACAGCGACGCGACACCAGAGTGGATCATGGCTGAAAATCATGTCCGAAACAAATGTCTCACTAGACCCCTAACTGGATACCGTTTTTTTTTTCGCCGGCTTTTCCGTGGAGGCAACAGCTGACAGGTTCGCACGTGATAGTTTCGCTTCGTACAGCCTTGCTGCACACTTGAAAATAAATTTCCACCCATAATAGACTAGCATTATGGAGTCCTTTTCCGCTGCTCACTCATTCTACATGTGAGTCTTTTTTTTTTTGGTGTGTGCTACCAGCCCCCGAGCTAGTTCTAGGCTTACGAAACAGCACTAGCCCACACTGTGCTGCAGCGAGCAGGGTGTGAAACTTCCCATTTGTAAGTGTGCCTTGTAGCCAGGATCTGTTCAACAGTGATACGAGAAAGCTACAGTGGCGAATGAGTGAGTGAGTGGGCCAGCTGCTAGCGGGACGGAAGACGGGGATGACGACGACGATGATGCCTGGAATCTTCCGGCTGCCGAGAGTAGGACTGCTACGAAAATTTAAATCCTTCTCATCCGGTGTTTTACTCGTGACACGCCGGGAGGAAAAATGAAGGCATTTGTGTACGATGTGTCTTCGCTTGCTATGCTGTGGGCTTGGAAAACACAAGGACACACAAGCGCACCCATTTGAGCTATAAATTTCCGACTATTAGTCGCTCGCTCGCATGGGAGACAGCGGAGCGGGGGGGGGGGCAGCAAGGGCACTTTGGTTGGTTCGAAATTTGACTGGGCCGTCAGCCGGTAGAGATGGGATTTTCTTAGGTGTGCAGTAAAGTAGTTGGCGGAATCGGCGAAAGTAAGCACTCGGATGACAAAGTGGAGCATATAATAGTTGTGCAAAGTGACGTGGGATAGTCGTTTTTTTCGGAGTGAGGTAATTACTCATGGTCTAACTTTTGTCGTCGTTCACAGTTAGTTACAGGTATGAAATATTCTTTGTTAAATGTAAAAGCATTCAGTAGTTATATAACCTTAAAAGTGACTCCGTTGGCTTCGTACCACTCTAGGACAACTTTTGAATAGTATCACGAAGCTAGATCCGGCCAGAAGGTCGTAGAGTTATCGTGTTGCTTTAACAGGGGAAATAGGCGCTTCTGTAGACACTCTTTGAGATAGATCTTCTCGTTTACAGTCCCGGTAGTCACGAACGGCTCAATACGTTTGCCACATGAACAGATTGCTTGCTAAATCATGTATTTATTGGCAAATTTTCAAAGTTTCTGCTTCCTTACTACCTACGGAACATCAAACTTGTGCTGGGTGGCAAAGAACAGTAGCCCCGGAAGCTGCTAGAAGTCCACCTTTATGTAAGGCTCATCATGATGAGACAATGAGCCTTCGTCAGCATCTGTGTGTACAGTTTTCGGGCCCGTGAGTTTCTCACTGTATTTTGCCGTTCGTCACGATTTTGGCGACGTTGCTTTTGGGGTGACGCCATTTTTTGAAAAACTGACAGTGATAAAAATACAGTGTAAAAAAACTCCAAACTACTTCTACCCAAATGTCCAAGAGAAAATATCCAATTAGTTATTTCCTGCAGCGTTTTTTCCGTGATGCAATTTGATGTGGGGCACCCTTTACAGCAAATATTTTCTTCAAATTTCCGGAATATTTTGCTGTTTATAGAGGTTGGAGAAAACAATCGTGATGAGGAAAACTTTTTCTGAATTCGTACTACCCCAACCTTATTCAAAGTTAACTAATTTTGATCATTCTTCCAAAATCACGCTTTAAAAAATATCCTGACAGTGCAAATGAACTATGGGTTCTACTTTCGCCTCTACTCAAAATCACTGAACATTTTAAAAATCTCATGGGAGCTGACTGGTCGCTACCCCGCCGTAACTTAGATAACACGGGTTCGAGTTAATAAGAAACGTGTAATGGTGAATGGCCTCGACCAGGTTTTACGAGGCAATTTAGAGTATATGTACCTGCTGAAGTAGTGGAAATCAATGGGGTCGTCATCGAACCGGGTCTGAATTGCGAAGACCCGTGTGAGTAAGTACGGGGTTGGCTACTTTATGGACTCCTCATTTCAACATGTGAAGATTCTGCAATGCAAACATTTGTGTTCAGCAAAAAACACGGATAACAAGACAGTTTAGTGTCAGTCAAACTAGCTTCAGGTGACTTTCTCCGAATCTTCTCTTCCTAACTGTATTCTCCTGGAGAAGGTTCGTCTACCAGTTCGCCTGTTTGTATCGCGGGTACTGCACTGCAGCAATTACAAACAGTTGGGCCACACAGCCACCTATTGTGGCAATAATAAACGGAGCGGCAAATGCGAGGGAGAGCATGACGTTGACTCTTGTGGCAGAGATACTGAAAAGTGCATTTACTGCGGGGGCTTGCCGCGTCCTCTTAACCTAAGTAACATTTGAAGTTTTATAGTATGCTACAAATGCAATCTAAGTTGTATGAATGGTTATAAAACTAATATAAAACCTCAATTGTTACTCTGGAAATCATGCGCTGCATACAAGCAACGCGAGAATAAAATTAAAGGCTCCCTTAAGGAAGGGTGTACCCCATTAGCCATAAATACGTTAGGCATACGGACGTTTGGCATACGTACGTTAAGCATAATGGACGTTAGGCACAATATACGTTAGGCAAAAAGGAGGTTAGGCATAATGGACGATTGGCGTAATGGACGTTAGGCATAAATTATCACTTCAAGAAAATAATTTTTTAGCGGTGATGGCCTAGAAGGATAAGAGCGTAAATATTTGAACTTTTTAGATGTGGTAGAATTACTCTGGAAGCTGATCAAACTCGATTAAATTTTGTTCTACTGTAAATACTTGAATAAATCTGAACTCAAATAAAAGAAGCAGACCGCATGCGTGGTACGCGTAAACTCAGCTTGCGTTAATTTTTCTACGTACAACCTATAAATTACAAATGACTAAAATAGCAATTTTCTTTAGACTGATATGAACACTGAAGAAGACTACAAGTAATAGTTGAAATATTAGTATCCGAATGAAGGTGAAAAGCAGTTGTTTTTCATTATTGTTAATAGAGTAGAATTAAACGGAAGACATCTGTCTTAAGAAGATTAATTGTGACATTCCGCGAAGACACCCAAAAAGTTTTGAATTTTGTAAAAAAATTGTAATTCTACTCGTTTTTTATATCTATGATCTTTCACTTTTTTAAATAAAATTTGCATAAAACCCTCTAAAAAGCACGAATTTAGCTCATTTTAGCGCCACAACTTTGTATATAACCCGTTAAGGTATGAATAATGTACATCAACTTAGATTAGCTCTTACATACATGTATTGTGCATGTACATTAGACTGCCCAGAAAAATGAAATTTTTTTGAAAACTCAATCGGCCCACCCCTGAATCGAGTACTGATACACAACTATGCACTGTTAGGTCCCATGCAAAACTGACTCAGACATCACTTTGTTAAAAGTTTAATAACTTCTTTCAACAAAGCCGGATTTACTAGCAGTCTTCGACAAAATTGTAGACAATTAAATTATTTTTCATATTTTCACTTACAGTGATAATACGATGCATACAGTGCCACCTAGCGGCGAAAATGCGAGCTGGTGGGTTTTATCCATGTAAATTGTTGAAAAATCCCATGCAAATTTCAGGTACGTTGGTCCGGTAGCTAGACTTGTCCGATTTGCTTCAAATTTGGTGCAAGTATTCCTGGTGGGACTAGGAATCGACTCAGGGGTAGGCCGATAGAGGTCATTTTTTTCCTGTTACTCTAATGTACATACATGTCCAAGAAGTTCTCTTGAAGAACAGCTCATGAAAGAAAGAATGATGCATTTTATTATTTATTCAACGAATATAAGAAGGTTATTGTTTCAATATTGATTATCTCCTATATTATCAAATTCAATGATTATATTCTTGAGGCCATCAAAATAAAACCATGGAAATTGTCTGATACGAGAGAGAGTTTATTTGTGTACTGTGACGAGGTATCGAAACGAAAAAGATATCGTCACAAACGTAAAATCTGTAATGTGGTAATACATATAATAGGCTCGAAATGTGCTTGTACCAAACTGTTGACTTAAATCAAGGTAAACTTTCTTCATCTCGCCCGCGAAAAAATAGAAAAAAAAACCCTACAGTTGCAAGTGATAAATATGTCGCATGTTATTTTTCATTTAACGAGAGAAACCCGAAAAACAAATGTAGAATTGATATATCTATAATAACGAAAGCCTTGCGATTATTTTGAATATTTTTGAGAATTATGCCTACCGTCCATTATACCTAACGTATATTATGCCAATCGTACATTATGCCAAACGTCCATTATGCCTAACGTACTTATGCCTAACGTATTTATGCCAAACGTCGAGCACCCCTTAAGGAACACTCGAAGCGCTTTTATGCAAAAATGCTAACGAATGCTTCGCCTCAGTCCTATCCGAAAATTTCTTCGCCATTTTGGCCCGTGTTGAGCAAGAATCTAACAAAAAGTGACATCTTTTGTAAACCCGGAAGAATCCAGAAAGTGGTGAGATCTTTCCTCCTCTAGGCATCCTCGCCAGGGTCCCAAGGTGTCCTCCTCTGAGGGTGTACCATCAAAAACCAATGAATCTAATGGAAGTGCTGCCATGAAGCCGAAGTAAGTTGCTTCCGGACTTGGAAATTTGAATTCTATCAAAGACTATGCACCACTTTCAGGGACACCAAAAACCCAAAGTGCCCACTTTTATCAAACAGATACTCAGTCAAGTACTGGACTAATGAAATTCGAAACATCGTGGTCTTAATTTTCACAAATTTTAATATTACTGATCCTCTTAAAAGTCTTCTGATAGCTTTTCTCCCCATAGTGAGAACATTTTTGAAGAAGTTGACTGCTAAATGGCTTCTCCTCGCAGCGATCGACTAAGTCATCGAACGAGGTCACCGATTCTATCACTGTTACAAAGTTGAATTGCAGAAGTGCTGTCCCGAAAATCGATTCTTTCCAAATCTTACAAAACGGTTTAAGATGTAATGCATTTGCATTATCTGAAACTTCCGAATAGCCTAATGAAAGCCAAAACATGTAGTCATTGGTGCCGGTTCGTTGACGGGTTAACGAAAGAAACATCGATGAGCACTCTTTTGACGTATGCGTAACCGAAACGGTACCAAGAAGAACGTGGAATATTCGAACCGTTGGATATTCGCTTTCACAACGAAGTTCTGTCCGGACTCTGATCCGGTACGAAAAACGCAGCGCTCCGCGTCTCCAGACGATATGCGAAACACCGTCTTCGACGGTGAAGTTCTCACTTGCTTTCTTATCGCGTATACCCCAGGGTTAAACTAAATCAAATTCAACTTGCTGAAGAATCGATCTGAAACAGCGAATTAAATTTATTTAACAAGTGCCTTGAGGGTAACGTTGTCCTTGATGGCTGGAGGTAAGTGAAAGTCATTGCCATTTCAAAACCAGGTAAACCAGCCTCCGACCACAACTCGTAACGACCCATTGCAATGCTATCCTGTATTCGACAGCTGTTCGAGAAAATGATCTTGTTTCTCCTCGACAATGGCTTACTGTCAGATACACAATTTGGCTTCCGCAAAGGCGTAGGGACGAACGATTGTCTTGCATTGCCCTCAACAGAAATGGCCTGTCCGAGCAAAGAGCAGATGGCAGCAGTTTTCTTGGATATTAACGGGGCTTTTGACTCAGTTTCTATCAACGTTCTTTTGGAGAAACTGGACCAGCATCAGTCCCCCTTCCCAGTAACAATTGGTCGGTGTTAAGTCAGACCGGACTAAGTGACAAAATATTGATTTCGAGAAAAACGAGTTTAAATTTTGAATCGCTGCATCCTTTACATTATGATTAGATTAATTTTTGCCATAATTCTTCTTTATTGTTACATATTTAAAATCTGGCAAAAGTCGAATGTAGCTGATGAAATTCCTTATCCAGTGCTATTATTATCTCATTTTTTATGTTTTGCGACTTAGTCCAGTCTGACTGAACACGACCAATTGTGGTTTATGGCACTCTTTAAGCATTTCTTAAAACTTAGAATACACGTGTAGGGTGCTATAAAAGTAAAAATGCTACTTGGGTTCTCAACTCGCACAGAGCAGAAGCACAAAAAAATCGATCCACTCTACTCACCCGTGAAACTAGCAAACAATTTACTTATCGCCTGTTCTTTATTCAGTGCACAAACATGATGAGTGACAATACACAGCAAAAGCAAGCCCCATTGCGTTGCTATTGGCTTTTGTAAAGCGTCCTGTAAAACCAGCTATTCGGGAAGTGGAACAATTATTAAAAGTCCAGATGGGGCTCAATCTGTCAGAAATTAACACCCTTCACCTGCATCATATTTAACATCAAGTGCTAATTATGTTCAAGATCATTACCCAAGCGGAGTCAATTGTTTTGCGAAACAATATACAACACACCGCTGAATTCGGCATCGTTAAAATCAGGGTCCCCGTAGGTATATTTTGACAATGACTCTATAGAAGTTCGCTTACATGACTTATCCCCGCGCTCCTCTGACATCGTGATTAAAAAATACATATCAAAATACGGAGAAGTGGATTCCGTCATAGCTGATACCTACAGGATCTTCTTCCCGGGTGTTTCAAATGGTGTTCGTGTGGTAAGAATGCGTCCTACCAAACCAATCCTTTCGTACGTGACCATTACAAGGAGATGAACTGAAAATGGGACTTTTAATCAGAGAACGTTGGTTACGTACCCAGAACAGATCCCTAGAGGCTAATTCTGTAACGAAACACTACACCACGGACAACCTTTCGCAGAAGCAGCTAAGAACAGGAACAAATATTCGCTTAGCAACAACTACGCCCAATATCTCCAAACCAACAACCAGTACCACCAATACCGAACGCCGCAGATGACAGTATCACAATAGCAATCAAGAAGAGCAAGAAACAAACTAGAGCAATCGATCGTGAACATCAAGAGCGCAGTACCGATGACGAAATGGATGTGAGAGAAAGCAGACTTATTGATCCACAGTGCTGTGCACCGAACAACGCAGCTTCACCACCAATAAAGAAGATCTCAACACGCAGCAGTGACGATAATGAGATGTAATTTTTTTTCTTAATTTTTCATTTCGTGAAAACATGAGATCCACGGCTCAGTTATGCTACCGCGTTGAACCATTCAAATAAACAAATAAACAAAGTTTCACCAGCCTGGTCTTACACCAATCTTAAATACCTTTCTTGCTAAACGTGTTGTCTGAAAAACACATACACTTTTCGCATGGCGATTTAACAACATTACGATTTAACTACATGGGTCTTTCCTTATTATTACGTGAATAACATTGACGATTGTCTTACCAATCCATGTACGCTAAAGCAACTTGAAGACGACGGGGTGGTCTCTGTTACTAGGCTCAAAACTGTTGATCTGCAAGGACTTTGGACAATTTATCTGCTTAGACTCTTTAGCGGGGAATCAAATTCTCCACGGAAAAAAACTTTGCTGGTCGTTTTTTTTCTGGGAAGCATATATCCCACATGTTCGTTTTATATCAGTCGTTGTTCACATTCCAAACGAGCCACATGTTGACTGTATTGTACGTACAATAAGTGGTAGATGCTATGGGCTTCCGTAAACGTTGACATTTGCACACACTCTCACCTAAGTGACGAATCATTCGTCGCTCGAATGCCAAACGAGCAACATCATGCCGAATACCGAAAAACAACACCGGACGGTAGAATCGTTACTACTAAATTTGAGAGCAAAAATCATCCCAAACATTTTACTTGGATATACCGGTGACGATTTAAGGCATAAGTTAAGAAGGAAAAACCCTACTTCGTTACGGCTCTGTGTCTGACACCACCCATCTTTTTTTGCTTCGATAACATATCTGAATCTAATGTTTGATGAATTGTGACACAACTACCATACACCCAGGTTTTTTTTACGCGGGGGATACGTACCGCGTAAAAAACCGCGATAATTGGAAAATCCGCGTAAAAAAACCGCGTTAATTGGAAAATCCGCGTAAAAAACCGCGTTAATTGGAAAATCCGCGTTAAAAACCGCGTTAATTGGAAAATCCGCGTAAAAAACGGAATTAATTCGAAAATCCGCACAAAAAAAACTCTCAGCAAAAGACTTAGAATATTTTTGGAAGTTTTTTTTTTGCGCGGATTTCGCAATTAACGCGGATTTTGCAAAAAAAAATTCTAACTCCTTTTGAATGCAAAAGACTTAGAAGATTTTCGGAAAGATGGAAGAGACGGGTCTGGAAGATTCCTTATGGCCCGCACCCCAACAATATGGGTATTTTCGGAATGGTCTTGAAGAGTAGGTTCCAGAAATTGATTTTTGAAGCCATTTTGAAATCAAAGATGGCAAATTCCGGTTTTAGCGAAATTCGCTATAACCCAATCAATATGAGTATTTTTGGAATAGTCTTGAAGAGTAGGTGCCAGAAATTGATTTTTGATGTCATCTTGAACTCAAAAATGGCGATTTCCGGTTTAGCGAAATTCGCTATAACTCAATCAATATGGATATTTTCGGAATGATCTTGAAGAGTAGGTACCAGAAATTGATCTTTGACGCCATTTTGAAATCGTAGATGGCGACTTCCGGTTTAGTGAAATTCGCTATAACTCAATCAATATGCATATTTTTGGAATGGTATTGAAGAGCAGGTGCCAGCAATTGATTTTTGACGCCATTTTGCAATCGAAGATGGCGACTTCCGGTTTAGCGAAATTCGCTGTAACCCAATCAATATGGGTATTTTCGGAATGGTTTTGACGAGTAGCAGACAAACGTCGTTGTTTGTCGTCATTTTAAAATTCTAGATGGCGACTTCCGGTTTTTCTGAAATTCTCGCATGAAAAATTTGGGCAATCGTCTTAATCACCCTCAAATATAAGATCTAATCATAAACCAGCAAAATGCAAAATATTTTCATGTGTTCATCCAGGAAAGTGCGGTGAGAATGGAAGAGAGAGAAGAAAGAGACGTATGTGGTGTGAGTTGGGGGTTTGAATTTATTTAAATTAAACATATTGCTTAAATTTAAGTAAATTCAACTGTTTAATTAAAACTATTTGTACTACAACTTCAACTTCCAAAAATACCAATATTGATCGGGTTATAGCGAATTTCGCGAAATCGGAAATCACCATCTAGGATTTAAAAATAGCGTCAAAAATCAATTTTTGGAACCTACTCGTTAAGATCATTCCAAAAACACTCATATTGACTGGGTTATAGTGAATGTGGCTAACCCGAAAGTCGCCATCTTGGAATTCAAAATGGCGTCAAACATCTATCTTTGTCTACTACTCGTCAAGGCCATTTCGAAAATACCCATATTGATTGGATAATAGCGAATTTCGCTAAACCGGAAGTCGACACTTTGGATTTCAAAATGGCGCCAAACATAAATTTCTGGTACCTACTCTTCAAGACCATTCCAACAATACCCATATTGCATGGGTTGTAGGGAATTTCCGCTAAACCGGATTTCAAAATGGCGTCAAACATAAATTTCTAGAACCTACTTGTCAATGCCATTCCAAAAATACCAATATTGATCGGGTTATAGCGAATTTCGCTAAACCAGAAGTCGCCATTTTTTATTTCAAAATGGCGTCAAAAATCAATATCTGGCACCTACTCTTCAAGACCATTCCGAAAATACCCATATTGTTGAGGTGCGGGCCTTAAGCAATCTTCCAGACCCGTCTCTTCCATCTTTCCGAAAATCTTCTAAGTTTTTTGCATTCAAAAGGACTTAGAATATTTTTGCAAAATCCGCGTTAATTGGAAAATCCGCTTGAAAAAACCGCGTTAATTGGAAAATCCGCGTAAAAAAAACCGCGTTAATTGGAAAATCCGCGTAAAAAAAACCTCGTAAAAAAACCGCGCAAAAAAAAACCGCGTAAAAAAACCTGGGTGTATTCGTTTTATGTTAACAAGTTTTTTTTTCTCAAATTTGCAAAAAATAACATAAAACTATAAACCCTAACAGCAGAATTTTCGTCTTCGCTGCTACTACTGCAGAGAGATTCCTTCCTGATCGGAGCTCGAACATATGACAACTGGCTTTGGCGCATTTGGTAACATACTATCCGCATTCGATTTTCAAAAATATTACAAGAAATTAAACACTTTTACCGATGTCTTCCGTTTTAATTCCACAATGATGAACAAATTGCAAAAATTGCTTAATTTAAATTTACTGTTACAGATACGTATTTCGGCTACGACTTGCAGCCTTCTTCAGTGTATTATTTTCTAGTATCTTCAATGTACAATACACTGAAGAAGGCTGCAAGTCGTAGCCGAAATACGTATCTGTAACTGTAAAGTGCATTTTTGCATTTCGTTCATCATAGTGGAATTAAAACGGAAGACATCGGTAAAAGTGTTTAATATAACATTCCACTAAGTCGCTCAAAAACAATACTTTTGTTAGAGTGGTAATAAGCAAAGGTGTATTTTCCTTCTTCTGAATGGTACGAGCAGAGCTCAGAAATATAGACATCCCCGGGTGAGCTTGACAGAGGAACCAGGTTCAATTCACGCCCGCCTCCCTGAATGAAATGTTTCGTTGGTTTGCCTCGTCAAACATTCGTTCAGGGCAGCGTATTTATTCAGATATATTCGTTTTCAGTAATCTAATTTTTATTTTCATACTGGTTCCGAGCGAAATAATCGAGCAAAAGTGCAACAGACAAATATTACGCAGTCCATTTATGCTCGAAAATGTAAAATTGTCACCATTTGTGTTCAATTTGTCCACATGAAACAAATGAATGGATTTAAAATTTATCTGCGCTAATGTATTTGATTCTGTATGAAACTTCAGTCATTTTGGAAGTGAATGAATGAGGGAGGCGTCGAAACTGAACGTTGGTTTCCGTAAATTCAAGCAGAAATAGTTTGAAATTGCGCACCACCGGCTACAACCATAACTCATTCAAAGTTTAGAGATTCTCACCGAACAATAAAAAAAACAAAAAGTTTCACGTTACTACCCTACACACTGGGCACCATCTCCATTTCAAAAGGTGATATCAAAGACGAGAAACATCGCCGACAATGCAAGAAAAAAAAAACATGAAACAGACAATTCAATAAGCCCCAACCGGTGAGGTTCATCTCTCTACACTAGCGCAGCAATCTCCTGGAAGGACACTGCAGCCTCCACCCTCTGCTAACTAGTCTAGAAGGTGCGAGACTGATTACCCGCGCCGCCGGCAGCTTAACCATCCTTCCTCTTTCTCCCTCTCTCACCCTTCGACTCCAAGCCCAGTCCAAGTTCGTCGAAGCAGTGTTAAAACTTTCCACTTATTGTTTACGTTAGCTGGTTTGTTTTCCTTTCCTTGTTGGGATCCTGGTTGCGTTTTTTTTTTCTTTCGGTTTTTTTTTCTCTCTGCTATTTGAAAGTCATCTTGCAGAGCAGGATATCCACCGACCTGTGCCCGGGGTATTACTTTTATCGTCGAAGGAAAACAAATCCAAGCCTCAACACCTTCGCATTGAGTGACTGTGGGTTGCTTGGTTGGGTGGTCGGTCGGTTGGTTAGGTGGTGGTGGGGCTGCAATCAAGAAGCTATCGTCACTTTTATTTTCTCATCCGCACCGACTGTGGCGGCGGCGGGTGGAAGGCTCGTTCTCATCGAAAATCGCATAGCACCGGAACAAAGGACGCAATGATTGGCGGTGGGTTGGGAGACGGCGGATGTCTTTGTGAGAGCGCTCGGGGTTTAACTTTCCGTCGTCGAGCGAACAGCGAACGATGGGTGTTGATGTGTGAATGCTTTCTTTCCGCTTTTCCTCAATCTAGACAGCTTCGAATGTGGGTGGGGGAAGTTTGAGGTAGACAGCGCAAAAAAAGCCATTTAAGTTGCGAAAGAAGCAAGTTAGTTAAGAAACACTACTCTCTCTCACTCTGTAGCAGAGCAATATGAGGAAGTGGAAGTGGCAATGAAGAAGTACCAATACAATAAAGAATATTGAATCTATTGTTGCTTCGGGGAACGGGAGATGTTACACTTGCCGACTGGTGGATCCTCAGGACTTCCTCGGATGAAGCAGAATGTCGATAATGGAATATTGCTTCGCTGGCTACACGGATGAGAAGCGAACGTCTCCTCGGTTGATGCCTGTGCTGGTGGGTATGGGATATGGGAGTGGTTGAATGCCAACAAAATCCAGCAACGAGAATGCGTAAATTATATAGTTCCCTCAGAAAAGTGTGAACTTTGTTTTATTGCTTTTCACATTGTTTTCTTTATTTCATCTGGAGGGTGTAGCCGGGATGTGTTTCACTTCTATTCAATCTTTGATTGTAATGCGCTTCCAAGTTGATTGTTTTATCACCCAGCAAGTGAGTTCTGTAGGGGTGGAGTGGAATCGTATACTCGTTTGACTTTAAGTGAATGTAGTTTCCCACGTATAGAGAAAAATTGTTCCATAGTCAATGAAGCGTTGTTTTGTGAATTGAAGTTGGCTTTAAGAAGGTTGGTTAGACATAATCGGTAGAAAATAATAAAAATAAATGAATAATCACTTATATCGTGAATTCCAAATTCCAAAAGTCGAAACTCAGACAACGGAGGAAGTTTAATACAATAACCTAGAGAAACAACAAACTTCTAATTACAAGGCATGAATAGAAATATAAATATTTGAGCTGTGAGCAATTGTGTGATCCACGGTCAATTCCGTAAAAGTTCACACACCAAACGAAATAACGGTAACGGTAACGTCAATTACCTTTGGATGTGCCGTAAATTTTTAACTCAACTATTACGCTTCAGTTGGACGTCTGTTCTCTGTACCTAAATTGATATTGCCTTTCAGTTTTGCGCGACCCAGAGGGAGCTTGGCCTCAATCCTACTGCTCTGTCATCATAAGTATAAGCATCTATACCATTTCTGGTATCAGAATCAGATAACATATTGTCTATTGCCTTAATTTTGGACCTGTTTTCGCTAAGAAATTTTTAAAATTACATTCAGTTTCAAGTGACTATCTCAAGTCACCAGAATTAACACATTTATGCAACAAGTTTTAAGCCCCTCCCGAAACAAAATCCTGGCTACGGGCCTGTCCGTTACTGTGTTTAAAGTTTATCATGTGCTCTTCATCACGCTGTGCGATTTGCAACTTTGTGTGTACAAGAACAATTGCACCGTCCAATGTTGTTGTTCGACATTCGGTGTGATGTTGCTCGTTTGGCATTCGAGCGATGAATGATTCGTCCCTTAGGTGAGAGTGTGTGCAAATGTCAACGTGTTTCCGATAATCCATAGCATCTACCACTTATTGTACCTTCCGGACAATACAGTCAACATGTTGCTCATTTGACATGTGGGAATTGACTGGCATGAAAAGGGTACATTTGGGACCTATGTTAATAACCTTCTCGTATGCGATGAATTGCTTAGACGCTCCCTTTTGACGGCTCTGCCCGAAATAGGCTAGCAAATTTCGTTTTTCTCCTGGTCGTCTTCGAAAGATTGTTTGAAAATCCCTTTTGCTTTCTTTTATATTAGTCGTACATTTTGCGAAATTGAATACAAAATACTTGCACGTATTTGATAGTGCAGGGAGATCGCGATTTCGTTCAGTACAATGGAAGATATTCGCATTTAAAAACTGGGAAAATATCTCAACAGGATTTTTAATGGGACTCCAATATTGAAATGTTAGAAGTGTTCTATTTCAAAAATGTGACTGTGAAGCTTGGTGTTCCTGATTAAATCATATTAATAGTGGTGAAAACTTTGCTGGGGCGTTTAGATATCAAACGAAAAATATAAGAAACAGAAAAAACTAGGTCCAGATTATCCAAGGAAAAGCATGATGTTAATTGTCTAGACACCAATCTAAGCTATCGTCTCGAGGAATGCGTGTAAGTAGCTTGTGGCATAGATTTTAGGATCACTTGTAAGCTTTAATGGCTGCAATAAGAATCAGTAACTAAGCGCGATTATCGCCTGATCCTGAGATGGACATATTTTTTCGTCTATTACAAGATTCATACTCCTAATTTTATCCACAATAAGAATGTCGAAAATCACGAAGCATTTCTGATTTGGCAAACAATTTGTAGATGCGGTAAAATGAGCAAATGTATCATAAAATGCAGAATTTTTGCGAACTAGTTATGACTGAGTTTGGATATGTATAGCTTTAAACTGTTATCTAGCTTGAGTGGAGTTTGGATTATGGCCATTCAAAATTCTCGAGAACGTACTATGGTGTAGAATCAAAAGTACCCAAGACTCTCACTAAAGACAAAAAATGAAATAAACCCAATAGGAGGATTACAGTGGCTAGTGGCTGAATTGAGAAAATTTAAAATAATGACAATTAGTGTGTACAGCTCTTTTTACTATCTTATGTGATTCCAAATAACTGCAAATTTTGGAAGTGATTTGTTGCTCCCCGGATTTGCAGATTGTGTTCGAAGTTTGTCTGATATCTGATGACCGTATAATTCATAGTTGCCATAGGCGCCAACCTTGGGGGAGAGCGCTAAGATCTTGATCTGCTTTTAAAAATAAGTGAGGTTAAGCCATGAAATTAGTCAGGATAGGAGTGTCATTCCCAGGTACACACAAAATTATCGTTTGAAAGTCGAACTGTAAAATAAATCCAAAGCAGGCAGCGAAAAGGCGCATAGCTGAGACTCTACCAAAGGCGTCAGAAGACTACGCTACGGTCCTGTTAGTCCAGAATAAACAACACACAAGACAAAGACTTTTAATTTCAACAAAAAAGCAATCAATATTGCAAACTTTTTCCACTCGTTTTCTCAGTTTCATAGGAACAAGGGGAATGGAAATGTGATCCTGGCCAGTAAAGCAGGCTACCTTTTTAAAGCTGTAGCAAAGATCGTAGAGTAAGTTAGATCAATTATCACCGAGAAAATAACCCTATACCGTACCATGAAAATTGAAGTCTCATCGATGCCAAGAGACGTTCCGTAATATCACAAAGTGGCCGGTTCCCAACCTAGGTCTAACCAATCCTTCACCAAGTTGAATCTCTGGTATAAATGTCTCATGGTTTTTGATGTTCCTGGAAGCGTTGGAAACTCTTTGTTTCTTCTAAATTGACCAGGTGCTGTTTGCTGCGGATTTGTGGCAGAGATTTTTCTTTCTGATATATTTAGCGGCCTTTCAAAAGAGAAAAATAATATTTTTAAGAAGACTCATTTGCTTGTAATGGCGCGTGGCACAAAAACCGATCATGCAGACAATCATTGTCGTAGAAGACGCATAGCAGTCTCCCCAAAAGATCACCCGACACTAGTTTGAAGACCCGGTGCGATTGTCACTCAAAATCACCGCTCACTGGAGCAAGCGGTCATTGAACCAGACAATTCCGTCCTTCAGTAGATACACGCAAGCCAAGTTCTAATCGATAGCTACACTATCGATCTCAACTTTGTGAGGGGGCATGTAACCGCTTTAGTTCTTCATGGAAGTCTTGTCGCCAGTAACGTCATTTATTTGCTTTAGATAAAATATCACAATCCTGAGCTTATCTAAACGAACTTTTGACATATCTGGTACAGCTGAATATTTCTGATTCTTATGGAATATTAGAATACTTCGCGGTCTATCTTTCATCCGAAAGAAGATCGGATACATTCGAACCCAGTGCAATATGTTTGATTTTAAATGGAAGCTCGGATCTTTGGCGACGAATCTTGTTCGACATCTATTTACAAAAAATCAACACTTGATTTAAGTTAGGTTTTGTGCTCTTAATGCGCAAATTGGTTAAATCCAATTTTCCCTTTTGGGAATTAAGATTGTATAATTCCGGGCGTTTGGCACCTTAGCCATAAGACAAGAGTTCGTTTTCGCTTTCTCGTCAGCAAACCAGAGCTTCTGTTTTGCTTCCCGGGACATCATCCAGGATAAGTCAGTTGCTTAGACGTTCACATATGTCGTGTGAACGTCTAAGCAACGATTTTTTTTTTTAGTGTCTAACTAGTGCTAACTTGGGTACTAGTTTAGATACATCGTCTAACTAGACACCCAGATGGTGCTCGTTACTGAAGAGATGAATTCGAAACACAAAAAAATCAACACTGAATCTATTTTAGGATCATTTGGGTCTATTGAGGAGTACACTTAATATACTGTGCCAATATTTATGGTCTTCCTGAAATGTCGAACCGGACGCACCTAAAAAGTATTGGTACCTCGAAAAAAGTCCCCATGCAAAATTTGAGCGCAATCGAAAAACAATGTCATGAAGAGTCGAGATCTTTAAATTCGAAAAAAAAACAAGTTTTTTAAAAATCTTGGTGTAAAAATTAAAAGTACCTGAGGGGCAACTTATATCAAAACAATTTTTTATGAGAAGATACAAGATCCGTTGTTTCATGCAGTTCTGAGACATTTGTCATAGAAAATTGATTAAAAACAGCCTTTTCAAACCCCAGCATCAAAATTCAGGGTAGCAGTAGATATCGACGTGTCATTAAATCCTCAGCCGTTTAGCATAAAAAAATCTAATTCAATTATTTAAATATTCTAAGGATCCTTTTGTGTTTTTTCACGCAACCCCTTAATCGCGTCCGATTGAGCTAAACTTTGAATGTGAACGATTTTGTTATTTCTGGCTTCATTCCAGCGAAACACGGCATTCCAAAAACAATACAATATAATGAAAAGCGATTACTTTTAGTGTCTCGAGACATTTGTCGATGAATCTATGAAAGTAAAGGTTTCATAATACACGCATTATTTGCCGTGCATAAATTTTGATACGCATTGTTATGGTATCTAAGGCACTTTTTAAACTGTATGAAATAAGCCCTATCAAAATACCTGAAACGACTAACTTTGTATGTCGGATATACAACCGTTGACATGTGCGCGTTTTTTACGCTAATTTCTAGAACAAGATTGAAAACAATAACAACGAAAAGAGACTAGCTTGTGACTTTTTGCGTCAATAACCAAGCTACAATATTTTATAGTCATGAAAAAATATGGCTAACGTGACAATAATGTAGTACATGTGCTACTCCAAAGTATATGCAAGTACTCAATTCAATAAGAACATTTTGTTGATGAAGCAAACCAAAAAATATAAAAATAAAATATTTGTTTTTCGTGCTGATATGACTGCCGAAATTTGGTAACTGGTTTGGAATTCTTCTTGCAAATTCTTAACTCTCAACCCTCATATATAATTAAAAATTCATCATGCACTCAGACAAGACCATGCGTATTCCCCCCGCGCATTAAATACCCAAAATGGATTAGTTTCATAGTTGATCAAAGAAACACTCAACGAACAAAGTTTAGTTTGCCCAGACTAATGAAATGTCAGCTCGATTGTTCCGGTACGAACAATCGTTTTCCTGGCTAGTCCAAAAGGCCAAAGTGACACCAGTGTTGTTCTCACTGTGGAGGAACAGCCGGTACGAGCCTAGCTCTCCTCCACAGTCCATCGTCAAGGAGAACGAGGCAGGGTGGACCCTTGGTTCCTCCTGTGGTAGGTCACTGCGGTGTCTACCTGGACCGTTGACGGGGATCCGAAATTCTGGTGTAAGGATATTAGACGCCCTGTCACTTAGGGTCTTACGGGCATATTAGAACCGAAGTAGTGGGTAAACCCCTACTTATAAAATGTACTTTTTTGCATCTCCATTCATACAGGTCCATTTTTCACTAAAATTAAAAAAATAAACGATGCAATAAGAAATTAGTCCAGCGTATGGTTTACAACATCGCCTAGAATAGTAACTAGTAACTAGTAATTTTATAAAAATGTGAAAATTGAACTCTTTTTAATATATCTCATCAGTAACTGGCACCGTCTTGGAAACCAGTTAGACGCTAAACCGCTGTATGGTTCGCAAATCGGAGCTGTTTGTGTGAACCAGTTCTTAGGGGTGACGTGCGGCTTTTTGGATATAGGGTCCAATTGGTCAAATTCGATGCTAGTTACTGACGAATGCAACGTGAATCAATCCAATTAATCCAAGAATCACCTCCGATCCTGTTTAAACTTTTTACAGTGCATTTATATGGTGGAATACATATTTTTACTAGTATTCAGATACTTTTGCTTCAAGAGCAATTTTTAAAATATCGTCTGTTTTTTGCATGTACTTCGTTCAAAAAATATTGTTCGTGAACCGCCACTAGTACAGAAAAAAACTGAGAATGAGTTGTAGGGAATCAATCTTGCTTTGTCAGAAAAATATTCGCTGAAATAAAATATGTGACATTTGCGTTGCGTTGCGTTGCGTTGTGACGATGATTTTGGCGGATTGCACACTGACTTCATCATGTTTGACTGCTGATTATCTAATAAGAGTTGCTTAGGAAGTGGTAAGTAGGATTTCATACCAATCCGACCCATATTAAAACCTCAACAGCATGATAGCCATCATTGCCGGCCGCCCCCATCTCCATCGTTCACGGGGAAGGATAAAGGATAAGGTAGACAGGAAGTGTTGATGCTCCACCTACTTAACGGAAGGACGACGATTCATCAGACTCTTCCATAGGTGTCGCGGAGTTGGTGGTTTGGAAGGGTATCAGGTCTAGGATTCGCTCCAAGCAAACGATGCGACCTGTAAAGCATATTTTATTAGGTAGTTGTTTAGTTAGTCTTCGAGTGCACGATCACTCGAAAAAGAGATGATCTTGTTTAGTTTTTGGTTATTTTTAAACTCTGGGCAGCCGGCTACCGAGAGTATACTATGTTCCCTAAACAAAAACAATTTGAACTCCACACAGCCGATCGTGGGAGTATTGCCTGGAAAAGCTAATCTTATCTGCGTAATGGGCCGGATCACTATTTATTGCAACAGTATTTGGACAGAACTCGCTACTTCTTCTCTACGATATATTTATTGGCTTGAAAACTACCAAGTGACAGCATATTATACTGGCAAAAATAGCGCGAGATGTTATAAATCAAGGAAAGTATTTCCTATTTTCCATATCGGATTGTTTGTGGAATACAAGTATACGAGCGATAATACCGAACACTGAAGGGAAATATAAAGGATTGTTAATCTGATGCACGGGCTTGTTAGCAATAACGGAGCTTTAAATTAGGTTCATAAAAACAGACGCGGCGAATTTTCAATACGTATTGAGCCGTGTTCATAGATACTAGTCAGATTAGTCGTATTGGGGCTAATTTCCGATCAACTATTCATTTTTACGGCAATGTTTTCTCGACTAGATCTGTTCGCACCCTCTCATTCTGTTCGCACCCTCTCATTCTGCGGTCTAAGGACCAAATGTCATCAATAGACTTAGAATCGCGTGGAGGCATGAGATAGGAAACTTGTAAGAATTTTGCTATCCCACCGTTTGACTACCAGAATGGATGGGAGAACAGTAATACTAGCAAATACCGACTACCATAAGAGCGGTGCAAATTTGAACGAGTGACGTAGAGTACTGCACTGAAAAAAGGACCAGGAGTGCGATTTTACGAAGTTTTAGCTTCCGATGGCCCTACATTTTCTGACAAAGTGAAGTTCTTGAATGTTGAGATTTTTATTACTGTTTAGAAAAGCAAAAGTATCATAAAGCTAGTGTCAGGCCTTCATGAGACCTCAAGAAGTCACTTTTGGAGGTATTCGTAAATGTAGATTTGTCGGTAGACGGTTCCAAATATAATAGAAAAATACCTAATTTAACACAACTACAGATCACTTGCAACATAAAAAGCTTTTTGTGAAATTCGACAGCTCCATCTTAGGCCAATTCAATAAATTTCCTGCATGAAAGTTTCCATTTTTTAAAAACGGTTTTTAAGCCAAAGCTTTGGAAGTTAAACCTTGGCGTGGAAGTGCCGGTATATTAATATATTCTGTTACTTAGTGTAGAATTAGATTTCGTCATTTACGGCTAATATACAACCGCCAGAAGAAACTTAAAACGTTGGTACACAATCAAGAAAGGCGAATCAGAAAAGGTATATGTCAGTGATTCACTAAATACAGACTGGAAAGAGGGTAATATGGAAAACCTTAAGGTCCGCCCAGATTAAGTCTTCGGTACGGAACAAAACCTCGGCCTAGGAACTCCTAGCATGTTGTTAGTCGCCTCTTACGACATGGGAGCAGTTCCCAGAGGTTCTATTCTTGGTTGAAATAGTGCAAAAAGATTTCAGCCCGCCGGACACCACACGGCTTACGCTGAAATAAAATATGTGACATTTTTCACAAAATTCAAAAAATCATAAAAAAAACAATTTTCTTAATATTTGATTTCTTGCTGATGAAAGCTTATAGACAAATGCAATGTTTTAAATATAATCGAACCCAGATGAGCTGCGTACAAGGAAATCAATTTACCACACTATGGCCTGCATTTTTGTTATTGTAGCGATTTTTGGGATTACAGATATTAATACAAAGTTTATACGCCTTCTATCGATTGTAGGCCGAATTATTATTGAGATAATGAGCCTCTCTACCAGATATTTTTGAAATAATTGTAAAAATATAGCTAATTGAATCAATTACAAAAAAAATCAAAGCAATTGAGCTAACTGATAAAATCAAATAATGAAAATAACTGATAAATACATTTGATGAAATTAAGAGAATTTCGCAAATTAAGTGAGCTGGCAAAATTGAGAGAATCGTGAGGATCGAGTACTTAGAAAATGGAGAGAATCAGGAAAGTCGAGAAAATTGTAAAACGGTGGAATAAAGAGAAAAGATGAAATTGGGCGAAATGAGCTAATTGATAGATGTGCAAAAAATAGTGAATTGAGTAAGTTCAAAGAATTGTGGATAAAAATGTGAAAAGGGCATATCGCAAATGAGAGCCTCTCTGTGTTTACTTTCTCTTTCCATTATTACGGCGTTATCATAATTATTTCCAACATTATTTCAATAAATATCGAAAGACTCCGATTTCGTCTAGCATATTATGCTAAGAGTTAAGGAGCAAACATAAAAGCGACCTAGTTATTGACGGAAGCAAAAGTAAACACAGAGAGGCTCTCATTTGCGATATGCGCTTTTCACATGTTTATCCAGAATTGATAGAATTTAGCTAGTCAAGAAAATTGAGAGCATTGAAAGTGTTTGTGTATCGGGATAATACAGAGAATTGGTATAATGGTGGTATTTAGGATATTTAATTGAGTTTATAAAGATAAATGGAAAAATTGATATGATTGAGACAATCGAGAATCAAGATACTTTCAGCATTAGAGAGCAATATAAATAGGGATGAACTCAAAATTATTTACGGGATTGGGATGATTTGGAATTTTTTAGATTTAAAAGATGTAACAGAATTGATAGAATTGACAAATTTGAGAGAATTGAGTGAATCGAGGTAAAAAGCTTCACATACTATAATTATAACGGTCTCTTGGATATCACTTCTGTGGTCCACGCTCAATCCAGTAAAACTCACGCACTAAACGGAATAACGACAGAAACAACTCTGGTGGTAACGTCACAATTACCCTTAGATGTGCCGTAAATTTTTAACTCAACTTTTACGCTTGAGATGGGCGTCTGTTCGATGTGCCTAAATTGATGTTGCTTTTCAGTTTTGCACGACCCAGATGGAACTTGGCCTTAATCCCACTGCTCTATCATCGATGTTAAGTGACTTTCGTTGTGGAATATTGTTTGTTTGGGGTCATTCATAAACCATGTCTCGCATAAAAGTAAAAAATTGTCCAAAATACATTTTCTCTCCAAGAATATTGCAAATTGTTTTTGGTTTTATCATTTATTTTTATTTTTAGTACTTTTCAAATTCTAGTTTTTATCTTGGTAATTCATGTTACGTCACGCTCTTTTCCAACTGTCAATACGCGACATCATTTGTGGTGATATATTTAGAGCAGACAATCCAATAAGAATGATTTCTAATATATTATTATATATAGGATTGACAGGGTTCAATCCTCGTGAACTAATTCATGATTCCTAATATATTAGTCACGATCCAATATCCGTGCTAGAGAAATACTTCATAAAACCATAGAATATTATTCATGTATTCGTAAACTGGCTCATAATTCCTAGTATAATAGCCACAACTTACCATTCATAGTCGTGAAATAGTTCACGAAATCATAGTATTCGTGTATTCATGAACTGGTGTGCGCTTTTAGCACCTTGTGTCACATCTTTATGTTTGTTATACATACTAAGAATACCAAATCATGTGATGTGATGGCTAAAGTTTAGAGAAGCAACCGAACCCCCCCCCCCTTTCTCTCCCTGTATTCACTATTTTTATGGAAGCCTTAAAGTGGAAAAAGGGCTAAAAAAATCGCTCTCAAAGTTTAAGATCGCACCATTACGTGAAATTTGTTTTTTTACCCGTTCTTAGGTCATTACCCCAATAAATTTAGCTTACTTTAGAACCTTATTATTAGTTTTATGTTTTAGATCAATCCTGAGGCAGTAGTCTGTACGCAGTTTTGAAATTCCATGCGCACCTAACCTTAGACAGAAATTCACCACGGGCGCCATTTTGTTTTTATTTTCTCGAAAAAAAAATGTAAATGAAGACGGAAATATAGGCTTTTTGAATCCTACAACAGTTTGATTCTATGGTTTTTCATTGGTCCACAAAAAAATCCATATTTTACTTGCTTTTTGGTCATTTGAATGAGAACCTCTCCTTAACCCTAGAACGTTGCACTTGCGTTTTCCATCCTAAAACGTTGCATCGGGGTATAAATGTACCCCACGCGTTTGCTCGCAATTTTCGCGGATAAAAATGTAAACAAAAGAAATGAATAATACATCATTTTCTTTGTTTTTTAATTTCGAAAAAAGCTGTGTAAGTGAAAGTACGGAATTCATTAAATGAATGATACATAAATTGGTTTGAACAAAAAAGAAAGTGAAAAATCGCAGTTTTGACCTTTATCGCAAAAATTACTATAACGAATTTTCAACTGATTTGAAAAAAAAATCAAATGATTCTTAAAGTTGAAAGATTGTTCTAGAAAGGGTATAAAATGGAATTTCAAATATTTTTAAAAAAGTGTTATTATTTGGAATAGTGAAAGTTTGAAAATCGGATTTCGGAAAATATTACGAAATGGGGTGTAAATTGAAATGAAAAAAATATTTCTGACCAGTAATACATTGGTAAGACGCAACGTTACTGTTACAGCAGTTACTGCGCGCAAATTATACTTGTGAGCCATTGTTTTGAAAAACTATAAACATAAACAATAAAAATTATCAAAAATGCGAACGATTTTTTTCTACTTCAAAATTAAATTAAATTAATTAAATAAATGATTAAAAACGATTTTGTAATACCAATTGGTACTTACGTAGTAAAACAACCAGTATTTAAACTGTTTTTGCCCCGAGTCACATTTCCAATAACAACACGAAACCTGACGAAACGCTAACGGCAACCGTACACTGGGGTACAAATGTACCCCACGCCAACACCTGCTTCCACGAAGGCTATCAGCAAACTGGCTATATCACTTTTTCCTACTCATACTAGGAACTCTAAATTGAATTAAGGTTAGGGTCTCAGGTCGGTAAATGCCGAATTCTCGACTTCACACGACTTCAAAGAAGGCGTGGGGTACATTTGTACCCCAGTGCAACGTTCCAGGGTTAAGGAAGATAGCTTTTCCTTAAATTCAGTAATTTACTGACAACCTGCTAGAAGTAATGCACGGATTAGTTTTGAACATTTAAGCACCGAACTTTATGAAATTCACTGACGCTTTCGAGTCGCAACGATCGCAACACTGTTGCATTTCACTGTCGCTCGTGGGATCCCGGCATATATTTTTTTGTCCCGCGTGTGCCCAGGCCTGTAACCGTCATAATAGCTCTCTGTGCGCTCTGGTTCACTTTTACGATAGTTTTTTTATTCTTAATTATCATTCGTTGGGTACGATAAAACCCCTCCCGCTACCCGCGTCGGTCTATTAATCTTCCTTCCTGACGCTGAATGCTAACAGATTCCGTTTTTAATGTCGCTCATCTGGTCCATTAAAGGCAGTCACTACAGCTGCTGCTGCTGCCGTTGGTGGTGGTGGAGATGGTCGCTTGCACGCTGAATGGCTGGTCGTTCCACATTCGGTCCCTTAAACGTCACGTCCGCTTCCATCAGGAGAAATTTAGATAATATTAAAGACTTTTTGCGGGTACGATTGCCTTTCGGCTTTCGGGAATTTCGGTGCCCTGCCGGCCATCACCGAGGAGCGCGCAAACGGTTCCGCAATTATCAGACTATAATCTTCCACTGACCCATAAATTCATTTTTATATCCCTCGGATACCTCAAACCACCACCATCGTCGTCATCGTTTTCGGTCGGTCCCTTCCTGGCAGTTGCCGTTACAAGGCAGAATCGAGTATCTCTATCAACACGACCGACCGGCTGGCCTGGCTGTGTGGAAGAAGTGGTAGCCAAAAGCAACCATCCGGAGGTTTTCCTCCCATCTCCAGTTTGTTGCTACACGTTTCCGTTTTCCGATACGCGAACTGCTGCCGAGAGTTCAGAACCAGCACGGGCGACGAGCTTATCAATAGATCCCCACTTTTTCCACGCCCCCACTATGCTGCTTACTACATACATACCTACACACACACTACACAGAATCTGCACCAGAATCCCAGAGACCGCAAGAGATCAGCCTTTTTATGAAACGAAACTCTTCGGCTGCCGGTTTTGACCTGGTCTCGATGTTCCACCTCCAGGCACAGCTGACGATATTTTAATCCGTTCGCTGCGTTTTCCGCTTCCTCGCACCCGAGATATTGGCCCACTGCCGGTGTGCTCCCGGTGGTGGTGGTGGTGGTTTTCTGGCCCGGCACGGGCAGAGATTATGAGCTTTTCACTCTCCGAGTCTGTGCACCTTCCGGGGCCCGAGGGAGGGATATTTTCATGCGGTTCACTTCAATCCGGTTCTGCCAGCAAAACCACAGCCAGCCAACCAGGCAACCAACCAACCAGTCAGCCAGTCAGCAGGCAGTGAGTGTGAGTTGCAGCCCGAAGGTCGGATTGCGAAGCGATACACTCGCACCGATCCGCTCCCATCGGGGCTTTCCGCCGGATGAGAAGCGGGTTGGAGGAATAAAACTATGGGATTTTAGGAATATTTCTCATTTGATAACAATTTTTCCTGGCCCCCCGTATGTGCTCAGACAGGAAGCCCCCGATGGGAGATGTGGCATCGAGTCCCGATAAGAGCCGAGGCAATCTAATCCGTTCGATTGCTTACGCTTCGGTGGAGATGATTGCAGTTTGCGAAGGATAGCCCGCGGGATGCAATCAGGTTTGCAAAAAGGATCTGAAAGCGAAGTTGGAGTATTTGAATTATGGTTCAATCAAAGTATTTTTGTTTCCTAATGGACTTAGTCTATAGAGAAGTTGAAGGCAATGTTTTGCACTCCATTACCCGGATTTAAGCAAACGACAAATAAACTGTTTTTTCGTCTTTTTGAGACTTGGCAAGACTTAGTCACACTTCAATTTCTGCAGGATCCCCGAGAACGACAGACTAAAAACTCCCTCGACCGATATCTAAATGCAAATGTTGCTTTTAATTCCTCACCGAGCACAACAGCAAAACTTCGAGACGAATGTCCTGCAAACACGACTCGTCCGGCCAATATCCGAAAGACAAAGAATTCTAACCCACACCCACTCGGAAGACGTTGGAACGCTTCTCGTCTAACCAAGAGCCACCCTCGGGGGAGCTATTTATTTGTTTCGTGTCCCTTTGTGACCCCAGCTCCTCCCTTTCCATCACTAAACACCAAGTCCGTTTGCAGGCGACAATTTGCTCTACTGCTCCTGGTCCCGATCTGTGAGGTGGAAGAAGACACGCGCGTTCATATCCAAATTGGATCCGATTGTCGGTTCGATTTCAGCCAAAGTGAGAATCACTTTATTCAACTGGGACTCGGCCAACGCTCGGTAAAGCTGCCACACTGTTGCTTCTGGTACCCCCCCCCCCCCCCCTTCGCCGCGCTCTCTTTGAAATGGAAAATTTATATCCTTCTTGCAACTTTAATTTTGCGCCTTCTTACCGTGCGAAGACTGGTGGAAATGCTTCGGGTCTCTGCCCACTCGATCGCACCATGTGCTCGGTTGGTTCGTCGGAGCGTTTTTTTTGCATTAACCCGCCCGCCTCTTCTCCGCCACGGTGATCCGATTGATATATTGATAGCGATTCGTGACTTATTTGCAGGATTTCTGCTGGCAGTTTCTTGACGTCTCTGGGATTCGCAGCATCAGATATCGGTGTGTGTGTTGGGGGGGGGGGCGGATTTTACAGTGCGATTGTGCGGATGGTGGGAAAATTTACAAGCCTCAAGAAGTCGGAGAAAGAAGCCGCTAACCGGCGGCAGCTCCACCACCCGCCCGTAGGTTCTTCAGCACGAGCTGATCGGGAAGCGTACGAGGGCAAGCAAAAGTCGAAAATTTGCATATTGAAAGACGCGCGCGCGTGAATCAAAGAATGTTTTATTTGTTCTGAATTTTTTATCGGATCTGGCTGATTCTTGGTTTTCGCTCGCCGTGGCAAAGGTTGAGGGTGGAAAAGCCATTTCTCTTCGTTGACAGAAGAACGCAAATTTTGTTTTTGATTCGGAATGATGATTATTCTGCTCTGTTCGAATTCCGGTGACCTTCGTAATTGTGAAGAATGGCCTTGAACAAAACTCCGAAGCAGTGATAAATATCATTTCCATTACTTAAAACTTCGTCAAATAATTGAACAAACGAGACACAGTCCCTAATTATTATATAACCATACCCAAACTGAGATTAAAACAACAATTGAGCTGGGTCTAGCGCCCAAACGCGCAGTAAGCGGAACCAGTCAGTAAGCAGGCGAATGAAAAATTGGACACATTAGAGCCCGAGAAATCCGTGATGGTGTAAATTATTGCTTCCCTCCGGAAGCGATTCCCCCGACCAGCCATTTCCTCTGCGGAGAGAGTGGGGGGAGGGGGGTGTAGACAAATTTGGAATCCGTTTGTCTTCGTAAATAAGAAAGCGACGGTCAAAATAAAATAAAAAAACAAAAAACAATAATAAACAACCTCTCTTCCGGCAAAAGTGAAAGGGTTTGTTTGTTGTCGTTTTCGGTTAAAATTTATTTTGCATTAAAGCAGCAGAAGCAGCGGCACAGTGGGAAATCGCTGCCACTAATGGGCAGCAGCTTTACTGATTTGGCCGTTGCGCTGCCTGGCTGCTGAGTAGACTATCACTGCGACGCGATGGTCTACGGGGTGAGGATAAAGATTTATAGCGAAACTTGTTGATTTTCGATCGCTATCTCAGCGGGCAAGGAGCAGGAGCTTTAGCGTCGTGAAATTGTGGTATTTCGGTCCGAAACGGACCGTTGAATTTAATTAATGTGTTGGCTCTTTTGGGATGGAAATCTTCGTCCAAAACAACAAGAAATTCTATAGACTTGAGGACCAAGAAGAGAAAGAAGATCAGGGAGCCATGATGGATAAACTTTTCCTCTTGCAAGGGCGGTTTGTAATCTTTAGTAATTTCTGTAGTATATTTTTGTAATTTCTTCGAAAATGATTTTTAACTTTCGGTTGCCGCGTATGTGTACTTTGGCACCACTACTCCAAAACTACACGTACAAAATCCATTCATAAATAGAAACCACGATTTCGTGAACTAAACTATTTACGAAAATCGTGACCAAGTTCCTGAGACTATGGATAATAAACCTCGTATTCATGAAACTATGTGTGTTCTCAAAAAACTAGTTGGCGCAAAAATGGCGCGTTACTTTGCAATTTTTGACTAAGTTACTGTGGTACAGAACAGAAAATCGACTTGATAATGATATGGCGGAAACCGAGACTAAAGTCCACAAAACAGAAACAAATATTTCCTTTTTTACATTTTAACGACATTCAATTAGCTAGAGATTAGTTATCGAAATTTAGAGCCACGGTAGGGGAACATGGTAAGACTTGACCAAGCGCAAAATTCTATTATTAACTATGACGTGTTCTATTAGGTTCCTAAATTTTTTTCAAAAATATTTTTAACTGGTTTCGACCCCTTAAAGTAATTTTGAAAGTTTGGAATGAGAAATACTTTCCTTATAGCAAATGTTCCGTATTTAATAAATTTGTGTTAATTATGTAATTTTTTATCAAACTTGGTATGGACATACCTACTCCACTAATAATTACTTTTTAATTACTCATATATCATCTTATTGCTTATGAAATGGTGAAATGGTTTTACATCAATCGGAACATTGTAATAGATATTACTAACATTTGCACGACATTTTAGACAACAACTAATGTTGGGAAGACTTGTCCAAGATTTTATGGAAAGACTTGACCAAGTAGAAATAAGCTGAATAAAGATTCAAAATTTCTGATAGTTTCTATGCTGTGGTTTCTACTGTTAATGTTAAACACGTCACAAAAAAGTCACAACTCAAACATCAGTCTATATCATTTAATTCTAGTAAACAAAGGTAACAGTAATATGGCTGATTTCGTGACGTGTGAACAAGCAATGTAAGCAGTACAGTTAATCCTTAAAAGGAAATGCACTAAAAAATCGAAATTTATGAAATGCAAAGCTTTTATATTTTTTATTGGTACATAAGGATCTCGACAATATGCAAAAATATGAAGACAGCATCTTTTATGTCTTAATTTATTGTTTTGATTTTACAAAATTCTCTTGGTCAAGTCTCCTCAGGCCTTGGTCAAGTTTTCCCGTGGTGGGGAAACTTGACCAAAAAAAACTCATCTCTGAAAAACTTTTTTAGCTTTGGAAAAAATTACAAAAAATCATGAATATGTGCAATACTGCTCCGCATTATGTTTAACTGAGTTTTAAAGGATTGAAAAGGTTTTTATTTATTTATTTATTTATTTATTTTCATTTTTCAATGTTGGTCTACATGAAATTTGTTTTTTTTTTCATAAAACGTTTATTTGACACGGCATTTGCAAAAGCTTTTTTACGCCGGGGTTTTTTTTACATAACATGTTACAAAAGTTCTTAAGACTATCACGTTATAATAAAAATTCACTTTCTAATTCTAAAACTGAGGATAATCATCATTTTGAATATTTTTTATTTACACTCTATTTTCTTGAATTTCATTGTAAACCTATTGATAGTTTTTTCTGTAATCTTTGTTTATTTTTTTTCTTTATTTATATCGTTTTATCTAACTTAACTAACTGCGAAGAAATCTAAATTGTTTGTGAGTAGCAAGGGAAAAAGAAACTAGAAACATTGTGGGGATAATTATATTTGAATATTTATTGTTTTCAGGAAATAATAAATATGGGCCATGTATGTAAGATCTCGTAAAGCGAGGATATCACGAACAGGAACATAGGGTGGTTTTCTTCTGGCTCGTAAGGAGTCTATTAATTGGAATCTGGCTTCACGATATTCAGTGCAAGACCAAACAATATGTTCAATGTCTCCGTAACCCTCTCCGCAAGCACATTGATTATTTTCTGCGATCCCAATACGGCGGAGATGCGCATTCAACGTATAATGGTTGGACATGAGTCTAGACGAATGAAGTTTCGACTTACATCCAACCCTTTGAACCATGCCTTCGTTGAAACTTTAGGGATAATTGAGTGCAACCACCGTCCCAGATCTCCATTGTCCCATGATGTTTGCCAACTAGTAAGCGTCATCTGACGAGAAGCGCTATAAAATTCATTGAAGGCAATAGGTCTTTCATAGATGTCACTGTCCAGTGCTCCTATTTTGGCTAAATTATCCGCTCTCTCATTACCCGGTATGGAGCAATGAGCGGGAATCCACACTAAGGTAATTTGATAAGATTTATTTGTTAATTTAGTTAAGTATTCTCGTATCTTCTTCAAAAAGAACGGAGCGTGATTATCAAGCTTTAATGAGCGTAGTGCCTTAATTGTGCTGAGGCTATCTGTGAGGATGAAATAATGGCTCGGAAGTAAAGTATCAATGATTTCCAGACTATAGTGAACTGCTGCTAGTTCGGCTGTGTAAACAGAGGCAGGTTCTGCAAGCTTGAAAGAGATCGAGGTGTTATTGTTGAAAATACCGAAGCCAGTGGCCTCATTGATTCGTGACCCATCAGTGTAGAACATTTTATGGTTGTCAATGTGTTGGTATTTAATTATGAAAATTTTAGGAATCTCCTGAGGACGCAGGTGATTCGGGATTCCACGAATTTCCTCTTGCATGGACGTGTCGAAAAATAAAGTGGAATCGGGAGTATCTAGTATATTAACACATGTCATAACATAACTAGAAGGCGTTATTTCTTGTGACATGTGATTTAAGTACACTGTCATGAATCTGGTTTGGGATTGAAGCTCGACAAGTCTTTCAAAATTTTCAATTACCAGTGGATTCATAACCTCACATCGTATAAGTAAACGAGAGGAGAGATCCCAGAATCGATCTTTTAAGGGAAGAACTCCCGCTAGTACTTCAAGACTCATCGTATGTGTCGATTGCATGGAACCTAAGGCGATTCGTAAACAACGATACTTTATTCGTTCCAATTTAATAATGTGAGTGTTTGCAGGTGAACGGAAACAGAAGCACCCATATTCCATTACTGAAAGTATTGTTGTTTGATACAATCTTATCACGTCACTTAGATAAGCACCCCACCAAGATCCGGTTATTGTTCGGAGAAAATTTATCCTTTGTTGGCACTTCTTTATCAGATACCTAATGTGGCCTCCCCATGTACCTTTAGAATCGAACCAAATTCCGAGATATTTAAAGGTCATGACTTGGGCTATCGTTCTACCAACCAACTGAAGCTGAAGCTGAGCTGGATCACGCTTCCTTGAAAAAACAACCAACTCTGTTTTCTCCGTAGAGAAATCGATGCCTAGCTTCAAAGCCCAACTTGATAAATTATCCAAACTATCTTACAGTGGTTGTTGTAAATTTATGGCTTTTGGTCCTGTAACAGAAACCACGCCATCGCCATGCAAGTTGCCTTAGAGTGCATGGGCTGACAATACAATTATCAATGTCATTCACGTAAAAATTGTAGAGAAGTGGGTTTAAACAAGAACCTTGTGGGAGGCCCATGTAACTAATTCTTAATGTTGCCAAATCGCCATATGAAAAATGCATGTGCTTTTCTGACAATAAGTTGTATAAATAATTATTTAATATTGGTGGAAGACCACATTGATGTAGTTTCTCTGAGAGAACATCAATGAAAACAGAGTCGAATGCTCCTTTTATGTCTAAGAACACAGATGTCATTTGTTCTTTTTTTGCGTAAGCTAGTTGGATTTCTGACGACAGTAGCGCCATACAATCATTCGTTCCCTTTCCCCTCCGAAAACCAAACTGGGTATCTGATAGCAAGCCGTTCGCCTCAACCCAATTGTCGAGACGTCGTAGGATAATTTTTTCCAACAATTTCCTGATGCAGGATAGCATTGCAATCGGTCGATACGAGTTATGATCGGAGGCTGGTTTTCCCGGTTTTGGAATAGCGATAACTCTCACTTGTCTCCAGTCGTGCGGGACAATGTTCTGCTCAAGAAGCTTATTGAATAAATTCAACAAGCGTCTTTTTGCTAGGTCAGGCAGATTCTTCACCAAGTTGAATTTAATTCTGTCTGGACCCGGAGCATTATTGTTGCATGAGAGGAGTGCAATTGAAAATTCCATCATTGTCAAAGGCGAATCTATGGAATCGTTACTTGTGCGAGCATCGCGAATGATTTTCTGCGCAGGAGCAGAATCTGGACAAACTTTCTTGGCAAAATTAAATATTCAGCGATTTGAAAAATCTTCGCTTTCATTAGTTACGTTTCGATTCCTCATTCTTCTGGCTGTGTTCCAAAGAGTACTCATTGATGTTTCTCTTGACAAGCCATCAACGAAGCGTCTCCAATAACTAGACTTTTTGGCACGACGGAGACTGTCAAATTTGTTTTGCAAAATCGAATAATTTTCAAAGTTCGCACGTGTACAGCCTTTCCGTTTCATAACTTCTTTGTAAGAAACTTGTTTAGCTTCATATGCATCCGAGCATTCTTTGTCCCACCAGGGAGTAGGAGGCCGGCTATTCATTGTCATGCCAGGATTGCATTTCGTTTGGGTTTGTTCTGCTGCTTCAATAATCAAACCCGCTAGAAATTCATATTCTTCGGTAGGTGGTAGCTCTTCCGTCGAAACAAGAGAAGTGGAAATTAAAGATTGGTATTTTTTCCAATCAATATTTCGTGTCAAGTCATAAGGGACATTGATTGAATTCGTGAGGCCTAATTCACTGTTAATTGAAATAACGACTGACAAATGATCGCTACCGTGAGGATCAGGTTCAACCTTCCACGTGCAATCTAACCGAAGTGATGTCGAGCACAGAGATAGATCTAATGCACTTGGACGTGCAGGAGGTCTGGGGATGCGTGTTGTTTCGCCAGTATTTAAAACTGTCATATTAAATTCGTCACAAACATTGTATATCAAAGAGGATCGATTATCATTGTAGAGGGAGCCCCACAACACTCCGTGCGAGTTGAAGTCTCCCAGTATCAGACGCGGAGCAGCCATGGATTCCACTACCTCAAAAATTTGATGTTGTCCAATTTGAATAGAAGCGATAGACATGTCTTTGCCTTTAATATTCGTTTGGACTGCTACAGCCTCAATGCCAGCAATCATGGGGATGGTAATTCTATAGAAAGAATAGCACTTTTTAATTCCTAGAAGCACTCCTCCATACGGGGTGTCTCGGTCTAGGCGAATAATGTTGAAATCATTTAAGTTGAAATTAATGTTTGAGGTAAGCCATGTTTCACATAGAGCAAAAGCATCGCATTTTAAATTATGCAGTAAAATTTTTAAGGAATCAATTTTTGGTATGATATTTCTGCAATTCCACTGTAAAACAGTGATGGAGTCTTTCACCTTAGGAGTTGAATTAACCATTGAAAGATATACTTGCTGCAAGGATGGGCCATTGAGCAATCAGCTACTCTAAAAATGTTCTAATTGTTGGGAGGAAAGCTGAAAGTATACTCTTTAGTGGTTCAGAAATATTGAATGCTTTAAAAATCCAATCAACAATTTCAGAAAATTTCAATAATCCTACCCCCGGCTGAGGCTCAGAGGAAGTCGGAATTTTATTATTTCCAGTAATGGTGTTCTGTTTGGATTGTACGTTCCCAAGACCGGGCGGAATTGATTTCGGTTTTGAATCGGAATTTTTCGGTTTTGGGCGCAGTTTATCTATTGGTGGAGAAATTTTAAGGCCCTTTCTTGGCAGCTTGGGAAAAGAAGACTGTTTTCTTTTTCTGGAATTTCCGGGTAAAACAAATGATGTACCTTCGCACGCTCCGTCAGAGTCAGACTGTTCCGAAAATAGAGATGTGTAAGTGTTTTCTAAGAAGACGAGTTTAGGGGTAGCATTTTTCAACATTTCTGCATAGGAGCGCTTGGACCTATGGAGCTCATGCGAGTTTTCTCCGCACATTAAACATTTTTCTGAATTTTCATTGCATGTATCCTCTTGATGAGAACCCTCACATTTGCCACACCGTGCCTTATTGGAACAGTAAGTGGCTGTGTGGCCAAGCTGTTTACAATTAAGGCAATTCATTACACGAGGGATAAAAAGGCGAACAGGGAGACGAATCTTATCGATAATGACATAGTTGGGCAGCGCAGACCCAGCGAAAGTCACTCGAAACGAGTCAGACAGTCGATAAACTTTTTTATCTCCTTCGTGTGGTAGTGAATGCAATTGCTTGCATTCAAGTATCTTTACGTCTTTAAGTATGGTGTCTTTGAAACGACCAACGCCATGCTTAATTATGTCATCAACAGTCAAACTCGATTCTGTGATTATCCCATCAATTTCAATTTCCTTTGAAGGAATATACACTCTATATTCACGCGTAAAAAGCTCGCAAGAAGCAATTGCATTGGCTTGTTTGAGACTACCAACGACAATGCGTATTTTATCTTTATTAACTTTGACGATCTCTTTTACATCCGAGAATCCGAGAATGATATTTAACGCCTTTACTTTACGCCTAATAAATACAATCCATGGTCCCGTTGACGACTCTAGGTAAATTTTAATTCTAATCGGGTTTACATTTTCAGCAGAAGGCTTAGGGGGAGGGTCTGTTACTCGTTCTCTCATCTCGTCATCCATTTTACCTAGCAAGAAAAACTATCACAAAAAGGAATGAAAAATATACCTGCTATCTGCTATCTCTTAGGTGACGAAGGCACCGGTAGAACACACCTCGTGTGTTACGTTGTAAACTCGGTGCCCGTTGTTTGACAACGTGACACTTGCTGTCCTTCTTCGTCGCGTTGCTTCCTCAGTAGAGAAATAGGCCTACCTGCAACACTTCAAAACTCTCTCCGATTAAGCTGCTCGTCGGTATCACCACCACAAGCGCGCTCTCTCCGTTTCCACCACCTCGGTAGACAAATGTGGCTACCTGTGGCTTGCTGCGAAAATCCCACTGTCGATGCGGCACTTTTCGGTGCCACTTGTTTTCCTTATTCGTCGTACCACTTCTGCGGTAGACAAATAGAGCAAATGGGTCTACGTGTGACGCTTCCCTCTCGTCGTTTAGAATTGCCCGACGACACCAATACAATATATTTTTTCTGTGTGTACAGGCACAATCACTGTCGATTTCTGCCACCGCGGTAGGCAAATTCGTCTACCCCCTGTTTGCTGTCAAAACACCACTTGTCGAGGATGCCGTTGACCACGCCTCCGACGTATCAACTGTCGACTCACACTTAACAAACTGGTCTCTCTCTCTCCCACAAAAACGCATACAGCGTCTCGCACTCTCGAGAACAAAACCTTCCACCTGGAGGCACAACCGTCTCGGCCGGTTGCAAAAACGGTTATGATGGTCGAATATGTTTGTTTAACAAATTCCAAGTGAAACTAGACAAAGATCCGAACAAATCCATGCGATACCGACACCAGGATAAAAACCCCCAATTTTCTTGCGTACAGAAAGATGCCCCTTTTTTGATTTCGACCTTTGTTCTTCAGTTATAAAAGTGTCGTCCAGGCAAGAGGGGCACCGTAGCGAAATTTTGCTCACGTATCGCCGGAATACGAACTATTTGCAGGCCGAGTTAGCAAAATCTTTAAAAGAAGCTAAACCATCTACCATCAACTTAATGCCAACCGGAAGGGAAAATTGATCGATATTTTCAAGCAATTGAAGCTGACGAAGTTCACACAGAAATATCTAATTCGGCAGGCTTTCTGTACCTGTGGTTTGAAAAGTGCAACCAAGACCTTCAACCAGAAAAGTTACGCGAAAGAGTGCAAGAAAAAAACGTTTGCTATCTTTTATGAAGCAACATTATCGTTGGTATGCTATTTTGGACGGATTTTGAATGCTGCCATTACAGAAAGAGGACATGTGGTGGTATGCCACCAACAACGGTCAGATGGTCTTTAAGAACAAGAACCCTCCCTACACACTAGAGCTCAACTCAATCGAGTATTATTAGTCCATCGTCAAGCCGAACTTGAAACAGATCCAAAACTGTTTTATTAAACTGGCTATGGCGATCAAAGTTGATGATGTGGCTGTTTAGAATTGGATGGCAGTAGTTAAAAGAGGCTCAACCGAAGGCTTAACTGAATATTTTTCTGTATTTTATAGTAACTGAGCTTATGAATTAATCAATTTATATGCATTCTTGTTTGGGCAAATTTTGAGCACAGACTGCGCGGTAAGCGTGACTGCCACTTAGTCCAGTGGCGCCGGTGATAGGCACTCAGTGCGAACAGAGACCTACGGAAAATAAACGAAAAAAAATCGAATGAAAAAATCATTTGAATTAACAGCACTCATTATATTCTACTACAGTTCTGCCTCAAAAGTTTTATGCACTATACATAAAAGCAGATAACTGTTTTTTCAGTAGATTTTGAGCTTAACCGTTTCTGTGTTCGAAAAATCTACAATAATTAAATATGATATTTTTTTTGCTTCAAGTGTTTCAGCGTCGACACGTAGCTTCAAGTTTGTGGAACACAGGTCACTGTACACAGGTGTTCTAAGAATGTTATAGATATTTCCACAATTATATTAAACGTAACCAGCCTTAGAATTATAGTTTGGGGAAATGAGAAATGCACCATTGCGACAGTAGGTAGATTAAAACAGGTTTTTGATTGAGAAGCCACAGTTAAAATAGATTCTATGAATTGGCGGAACTGCACTCATTTCTCCAGTTACTAAATTATTTTCCACAATATCAAATCACAATCCATTACCATCGCCATCACCGACGTTCGTTAGATACATTTAATACCAAATCCAGCCTAGAATTCACGATCAAACCTTTGGTTCATTTAGTACCGTGCCACTCAATGCAGCACTAAATTACCAACCAGCGCATCCACTCACCCAGTCAAATGGCCTAAGAACGCACAAGATTCCACTACAAAGTGCACTGAAATATTCCTTCTTCATCATGCTACCAAGCAGACAAACATCCAGGCAGACAGTCGAACAGCAGCAAAATACAATAATGCAGAGCTCTTGAAAGTATGCAAATCGCCTTCATCTCCGCCCCTTCCACGACCCGCGTTGGCCAAAATCGTCAGTGATTTTGACTCGATTCCTCGAAAGTTCACTTTTTCTCTGCTACACGCCGGAGAAAAAGCCCGCTCTACCCTCCATGATGACTGTGCAGCAGGACTGAAATTCTTGTTAGTAAATAATAATATCGTTAAGACACTTTTGGATCGTCCTCGTTGTCGTCGTCGTTGTCGCGAGCGTTTCCTTGCCGATTGGGACATCACAGAAGTGCTCCGGATGGGCAAAAAGCTTCTGAAATCGTGCGGGTGACAGGCTAGTTGGGGGAAGGAAGCGAAACTTCCAAAGACTATTTTTCGATAAAACCGACCGAGAACGGCGGCTACGGAGATTGCTCCGTGTCGGTCCCCGGAGAACACCCACTCCCACCCACAGAGCTAACAGCCACGACGTCGTTGGCCGCCTCATCGGTCTTACAGCAGCTCTTAATTCGAAAAGTAGATTTTACCAGCCCGTTTGCCAGGCTTCCCCCGTGTGTCGACGACGGTAGAAATGCTTTTACCGGAGATGAGCTAACTTTTCCGATTCAGTGGGTTTTTTTCTTCTTATTTCTTCTTTCGTCTTCGCCCTGCCGATAGCTCACCGTTTTCTCTGGCTTTGAGGCAAAACCGCAGCAATACACTCCGAAATCGAAATCCGAAAGCTAAAGGTAGGACGCGTGGGTAATTATTACTACACTTCTGGGGGTTGAGCTCAATTTCAGCGCGCTCTGTTGCTTCCGAGAGCCGGGGAAACTTTTCGCAACATTTGTTACCGAGAGGCAAAAAACTCTTCCCTTCCCGAACCGTCAGTAGTCAATGGTGGTTTCGAAAGCGAAGCAAAGTATTTTAATTTAAAGATTATCTCGAAAACCCCAGCTACTTCCTCATCGCGGCTTATGTAATTATTGTGTTTTTAAAACAGTTTACCGTCAGTTCCTTGGACTGCCGAGGGGAGAAAGGATTGAACCAGGGAAACCGCGCCCACCACTTCAAACAAATTTCTCCTGGAGATGATAGTGTATATGTGAGTGTGGGTGTGTGTCTATGGCCTAAAATAAACCGCGCTTCTTCTCTGCTGTGCTAAAGCGAGATGGGTTCTCCGTCCGAGCGGTTCCGTTAGAGTAAAATGTTAGTGGGAAAGTTTCGACTCCCACCCTGTTGCCCCAACAGTGTCTGCTTCAAGGTTTCCAAAACGCTTCATTTTCTACGAGAGTGGAGCCGACGGAAAAGTTCGACAGCCTAGACCCGGTACAGCCCCCGGGGGGACCAACCCATGATCCGTTGAATGTTGAACTGAAAGCTTGTACCGAATGTGCTTAAAGATGTTTTTTGATGATCGTCTTTTCCGCATAATTAGAAAACTTTTAATCTTTATGAAATCACTTTAGTAAAATGCTTTACGAGCGGAACAGACGGTTTGTGCTGAAGTCGACGCTGGCCGGTTTCGGGTGTTTGGTGGATTCGGGTACGATTGCCGGCTGTCAGTTGGATATGGTGGATGTAAGGTCCGGTCGAGCTTTAAATGCTGGGAAAGATTCTGATCTGAAAATTCAATCCATTTAATCGATTTGTCAGACACAAATTCGCCTATTTTGAAAGGGTACGTACGCATTTTTATTTTATTTTTCCTATGAACTAATTAGATAGCAGTACGATTAATAGAATATCGAAAACGTTTTCTCAATCGTAATTAAAAAAATGACCAATTGCATTTTCCACTTGCACTTCCACAAGGAAGCACTTTGAGGCAGTTACTGTTTTATATTATATTAACGTTTACCAGCACAATGGATCAATTTGGTGAATGTTTAGTATCCCTCTGACTCTAAAAAGAACTAAATTTGGCTTACAACATAATATAAAGAGGGGTCGATTTAAAAAAAAAAAATCATATATCCAGAATGCCATTTTCGGATCGAAGCTTCTGCAGGGAAGCACATTCGGACGTTGTTCGATGGCTGTTTATTAATGCTAACTATTACTATAGAACTAACGATGCCAGAACGATCGAGCTCAAGGCAAAAACAAAACTTCGTATATGGTTTCGTCAATATGGAATTCGACCAACTCTGAAGACCAGCTTGCATAAAAAAATTTCTGGGACTTTAACCTCGGTGAGTCATTCGCCTTTACAAATTCGTATGTTACATTTCATGTTTACATTTCAAATATCTTAATTCTTTCGATTTTCGATTTTCGATTTTCGATTTTCGATTTTCGATTTTCGATTTTCGATTTTCGATTTTCGATTTTCGATTTTCGATTTTCGATTTTCGATTTTCGATTTTCGATTTTCGATTTTCGATTTTCGATTTTCGATTTTCGATTTTCGATTTTCGATTTTCGATTTTCGATTTTCGATTTTCGATTTTCGATTTTCGATTTTCGATTTTCGATTTTCGATTTTCGATTTTCGATTTTCGATTTTCGATTTTCGATTTTCGATTTTCGATTTTCGATTTTCGATTTTCGATTTTCGATTTTCGATTTTCGATTTTCGATTTTCGATTTTCGATTTTCGATTTTCGATTTTCGATTTTCGATTTTCGATTTTCGATTTTCGATTTTCGATTTTCGATTTTCGATTTTCGATTTTCGATTTTCGATTTTCGATTTTCGATTTTCGATTTTCGATTTTCGATTTTCGATTTTCGATTTTCGATTTTCGATTTTCGATTTTCGATTTTCGATTTTCGATTTTCGATTTTCGATTTTCGATTTTCGATTTTCGATTTTCGATTTTCGATTTTCGATTTTCGATTTTCGATTTTCGATTTTCGATTTTCGATTTTCGATTTTCGATTTTCGATTTTCGATTTTCGATTTTCGATTTTCGATTTTCGATTTTCGATTTTCGATTTTCGATTTTCGATTTTCGATTTTCGATTTTCGATTTTCGATTTTCGATTTTCGATTTTCGATTTTCGATTTTCGATTTTCGATTTTCGATTTTCGATTTTCGATTTTCGATTTTCGATTTTCGATTTTCGATTTTCGATTTTCGATTTTCGATTTTCGATTTTCGATTTTCGATTTTCGATTTTCGATTTTCGATTTTCGATTTTCGATTTTCGATTTTCGATTTTCGATTTTCGATTTTCGATTTTCGATTTTCGATTTTCGATTTTCGATTTTCGATTTTCGATTTTCGATTTTCGATTTTCGATTTTCGATTTTCGATTTTCGATTTTCGATTTTCGATTTTCGATTTTCGATTTTCGATTTTCGATTTTCGATTTTCGATTTTCGATTTTCGATTTTCGATTTTCGATTTTCGATTTTCGATTTTCGATTTTCGATTTTCGATTTTCGATTTTCGATTTTCGATTTTCGATTTTCGATTTTCGATTTTCGATTTTCGATTTTCGATTTTCGATTTTCGATTTTCGATTTTCGATTTTCGATTTTCGATTTTCGATTTTCGATTTTCGATTTTCGATTTTCGATTTTCGATTTTCGATTTTCGATTTTCGATTTTCGATTTTCGATTTTCGATTTTCGATTTTCGATTTTCGATTTTCGATTTTCGATTTTCGATTTTCGATTTTCGATTTTCGATTTTCGATTTTCGATTTTCGATTTTCGATTTTCGATTTTCGATTTTCGATTTTCGATTTTCGATTTTCGATTTTCGATTTTCGATTTTCGATTTTCGATTTTCGATTTTCGATTTTCGATTTTCGATTTTCGATTTTCGATTTTCGATTTTCGATTTTCGATTTTCGATTTTCGATTTTCGATTTTCGATTTTCGATTTTCGATTTTCGATTTTCGATTTTCGATTTTCGATTTTCGATTTTCGATTTTCGATTTTCGATTTTCGATTTTCGATTTTCGATTTTCGATTTTCGATTTTCGATTTTCGATTTTCGATTTTCGATTTTCGATTTTCGATTTTCGATTTTCGATTTTCGATTTTCGATTTTCGATTTTCGATTTTCGATTTTCGATTTTCGATTTTCGATTTTCGATTTTCGATTTTCGATTTTCGATTTTCGATTTTCGATTTTCGATTTTCGATTTTCGATTTTCGATTTTCGATTTTCGATTTTCGATTTTCGATTTTCGATTTTCGATTTTCGATTTTCGATTTTCGATTTTCGATTTTCGATTTTCGATTTTCGATTTTCGATTTTCGATTTTCGATTTTCGATTTTCGATTTTCGATTTTCGATTTTCGATTTTCGATTTTCGATTTTCGATTTTCGATTTTCGATTTTCGATTTTCGATTTTCGATTTTCGATTTTCGATTTTCGATTTTCGATTTTCGATTTTCGATTTTCGATTTTCGATTTTCGATTTTCGATTTTCGATTTTCGATTTTCGATTTTCGATTTTCGATTTTCGATTTTCGATTTTCGATTTTCGATTTTCGATTTTCGATTTTCGATTTTCGATTTTCGATTTTCGATTTTCGATTTTCGATTTTCGATTTTCGATTTTCGATTTTCGATTTTCGATTTTCGATTTTCGATTTTCGATTTTCGATTTTCGATTTTCGATTTTCGATTTTCGATTTTCGATTTTCGATTTTCGATTTTCGATTTTCGATTTTCGATTTTCGATTTTCGATTTTCGATTTTCGATTTTCGATTTTCGATTTTCGATTTTCGATTTTCGATTTTCGATTTTCGATTTTCGATTTTCGATTTTCGATTTTCGATTTTCGATTTTCGATTTTCGATTTTCGATTTTCGATTTTCGATTTTCGATTTTCGATTTTCGATTTTCGATTTTCGATTTTCGATTTTCGATTTTCGATTTTCGATTTTCGATTTTCGATTTTCGATTTTCGATTTTCGATTTTCGATTTTCGATTTTCGATTTTCGATTTTCGATTTTCGATTTTCGATTTTCGATTTTCGATTTTCGATTTTCGATTTTCGATTTTCGATTTTCGATTTTCGATTTTCGATTTTCGATTTTCGATTTTCGATTTTCGATTTTCGATTTTCGATTTTCGATTTTCGATTTTCGATTTTCGATTTTCGATTTTCGATTTTCGATTTTCGATTTTCGATTTTCGATTTTCGATTTTCGATTTTCGATTTTCGATTTTCGATTTTCGATTTTCGATTTTCGATTTTCGATTTTCGATTTTCGATTTTCGATTTTCGATTTTCGATTTTCGATTTTCGATTTTCGATTTTCGATTTTCGATTTTCGATTTTCGATTTTCGATTTTCGATTTTCGATTTTCGATTTTCGATTTTCGATTTTCGATTTTCGATTTTCGATTTTCGATTTTCGATTTTCGATTTTCGATTTTCGATTTTCGATTTTCGATTTTCGATTTTCGATTTTCGATTTTCGATTTTCGATTTTCGATTTTCGATTTTCGATTTTCGATTTTCGATTTTCGATTTTCGATTTTCGATTTTCGATTTTCGATTTTCGATTTTCGATTTTCGATTTTCGATTTTCGATTTTCGATTTTCGATTTTCGATTTTCGATTTTCGATTTTCGATTTTCGATTTTCGATTTTCGATTTTCGATTTTCGATTTTCGATTTTCGATTTTCGATTTTCGATTTTCGATTTTCGATTTTCGATTTTCGATTTTCGATTTTCGATTTTCGATTTTCGATTTTCGATTTTCGATTTTCGATTTTCGATTTTCGATTTTCGATTTTCGATTTTCGATTTTCGATTTTCGATTTTCGATTTTCGATTTTCGATTTTCGATTTTCGATTTTCGATTTTCGATTTTCGATTTTCGATTGTCGATTTTCGATTTTCGATTTTCGATTTTCGATTTTCGATTTTCGATTTTCGATTTTCGATTTTCGATTTTCGATTTTCGATTTTCGATTTTCGATTATCGATTATCGATTATCGATTATCGATTATCGATTATCGATCATCGATTATCGATTATCGATTATAGGTTATCGATTATCGATTATCGATTATCGATTATCGATTATCGATTATCGATTATTGGTTATTGATTATTGATTATTGATTATTGATTATTGATTATTGATTATTGATTATTGATTATTGATAATTGATTATTGATTATTGATTATTGATTATTGATTATTGATTATTGATTATTGATTATTGATTATTGATTATTGATTATTGATTATTGATTATTGATTATTGATTATTGATTATTGATTATTGATTATTGATTATTGATTATTGATTATTGATTATTGATTATTGATTATTGATTATTGATTATTGATTATTGATTATTGATTATTGATTATTGATTATTGATTATTGATTATTGATTATTGATTATTGATTATTGATTATTGATTATTGATTATTGATTATTGATTATTGATTATTGATTATTGATTATTGATTATTGATTATTGATTATTGATTATTGATTATTGATTATTGATTATTGATTATTGATTATTGATTATTGATTATTGATTATTGATTATCGATTATCGATTATCGATTATCGATTATCGATTATCTATTATTGATTATCGATTATCGATTATCGATTATCGATTATCGATTATCGATTAACGATTATCGATTATCGATTATCGATTATCGATTATCGATTATCGATTATCGATTATCGATTATCGATTATCGATAATCGATAATCGATTTTCGATTTTCGATTATCGATTATCGATTATCGATTATCGATTATCTATTATCGATTATCGATTATCGATTATCGATTATCGATTATCGATTATCGATTATCGATTATTGATTATCGATTATCGATTATCGATTATCGGTTATCGATTATCGATTATCGATTATCGATTATCGATTATTGATTATCGATTATCGATTATCGATTATCGATTATCGATTATCGATTATCTATTATCGAATATCGATTATCGAATATCGATTATCGATTTTCGATTTATGTATTTTTGAATTCTTGGTTTTTTAGATATTCGGATTCGGATTTTTGGATCTTTAGATATCCAGATTTTTTTGATTTTCGGTTCTTCGTTTTATCGGATTGTTGCGGTTTTGAATTTTCGGAATTTTGAGTTTTCCAATATTTGCATTGTTTGATTTTAGGATTTCTAAATTTTTGTATTTCCAGATTTTCGGATTTTTAGATTATCAGATTTTCTTATTTTCGGATTTTCTTCGGGCTTTCGTATTTAAAAATTTTCGGTTTTTAAGATTTTCGGATTTTCATTCGAATTTTGGATTTGCGTATTTTCGGATTCTCGGATTTTTGGGTTTTCAGATTTTTGAATTTTCGAATTTTTGGATTTTCGGATACTGGGATTTTCGGGTTTCGGATTTCGGATTTTTAAATTTCCAGATTTCCTGATTTTTGGATTCTCTAATTCTCGGGTTTTCGAGTTTTTGGATTACTGAATTTTTTGATTTTCGAATTTTCGGAATATCGGATTTTCAGATTTTCGGATCTTTGGGCTTTCGTATTTTAGAATTTGTGGTTTTTAGGATTTTTGGGACTATCGAATTTTCAGATTTTCGTATTTACGGGCTTTCGTATTTTAGAATTTTTTATTCTCAGCGTTTTCTGACTATCGGATTTTCAGATTTTTGTATTTTCGGATTTTCTGATTTTTGGACTTTTCAATTCTCAATTTTTTGGGTACTTGGATTTTTGAATTTTCGCAGTATCGGATTTTCAGATTTTCTTTGGATCCTCGGTTTTCTGAATTTCGTATTTTCGGATTCTTGGATTTTTGGATTATCCGATTGCCAAATTTTTGAATTTTCAGATTTTTGGGTTTTAGAATTTTTGAATGTTTTGACTTTCGGATTATTGGATTAACGAATCTTTGTATTTTCAGATTTTTGGATTCCAAATTTTTAGATTTTCGGATTTCCTGATGTTCAAATTTTGGGATTTATTAATTTTTGGATTTTCTGTTTTCCGGATTTTCGGGTTTTCGGAGTTTTGAATTTTCGGATTCGCGGATATTTGAATTTTCGACTTCTTGGATTATTGATTTTTTTGATTTTTAGATACCAGGATTTTCGGATCCTTGGATTTTCGGATCCTCGAATTTTTAAATTTTTGATTTTCAGATTATTGCATTAACAAATTATTGAATTTTCGTGTTTTCAGATATTTGGATTCTGAGATTTTTAAATTCTCGGATTCTCGGGTTTTCGAATTTTTGGATTTTTAAATTTTCTGATTTTTCGGTTTTTCGGATTTTAGGAATTTTGGATTTTCGGATCTTCCAATATTTGGATTTTCAGTTTATCGGATTTGGATTTTCAGACTTTAATTTTCAATTTTCTCTTGTCTCTTGTCTCTTGTCTCTTGTCTCTTGTCTCTTGTCTCTTGTCTCTTGTCTCTTGTCTCTTGTCTCTTGTCTCTTGTCTCTTGTCTCTTGTCTCTTGTCTCTTGTCTCTTGTCTCTTGTCTCTTGTCTCTTGTCTCTTGTCTCTTGTCTCTTGTCTCTTGTCTCTTGTCTCTTGTCTCTTGTCTCTTGTCTCTTGTCTCTTGTCTCTTGTCTCTTGTCTCTTGTCTCTTGTCTCTTGTCTCTTGTCTCTTGTCTCTTGTCTCTTGTCTCTTGTCTCTTGTCTCTTGTCTCTTGTCTCTTGTCTCTTGTCTCTTGTCTCTTGTCTCTTGTCTCTTGTCTCTTGTCTCTTGTCTCTTGTCTCTTGTCTCTTGTCTCTTGTCTCTTGTCTCTTGTCTCTTGTCTCTTGTCTCTTGTCTCTTGTCTCTTGTCTCTTGTCTCTTGTCTCTTGTCTCTTGTCTCTTGTCTCTTGTCTCTTGTCTCTTGTCTCTTGTCTCTTGTCTCTTGTCTCTTGTCTCTTGTCTCTTGTCTCTTGTCTCTTGTCTCTTGTCTCTTGTCTCTTGTCTCTTGTCTCTTGTCTCTTGTCTCTTGTCTCTTGTCTCTTGTCTCTTGTCTCTTGTCTCTTGTCTCTTGTCTCTTGTCTCTTGTCTCTTGTCTCTTGTCTCTTGTCTCTTGTCTCTTGTCTCTTGTCTCTTGTCTCTTGTCTCTTGTCTCTTGTCTCTTGTCTCTTGTCTCTTGTCTCTTGTCTCTTGTCTCTTGTCTCTTGTCTCTTGTCTCTTGTCTCTTGTCTCTTGTCTCTTGTCTCTTGTCTCTTGTCTCTTGTCTCTTGTCTCTTGTCTCTTGTCTCTTGTCTCTTGTCTCTTGTCTCTTGTCTCTTGTCTCTTGTCTCTTGTCTCTTGTCTCTTGTCTCTTGTCTCTTGTCTCTTGTCTCTTGTCTCTTGTCTCTTGTCTCTTGTCTCTTGTCTCTTGTCTCTTGTCTCTTGTCTCTTGTCTCTTGTCTCTTGTCTCTTGTCTCTTGTCTCTTGTCTCTTGTCTCTTGTCTCTTGTCTCTTGTCTCTTGTCTCTTGTCTCTTGTCTCTTGTCTCTTGTCTCTTGTCTCTTGTCTCTTGTCTCTTGTCTCTTGTCTCTTGTCTCTTGTCTCTTGTCTCTTGTCTCTTGTCTCTTGTCTCTTGTCTCTTGTCTCTTGTCTCTTGTCTCTTGTCTCTTGTCTCTTGTCTCTTGTCTCTTGTCTCTTGTCTCTTTTCTCTTGTCTCTTGTCTCTTGCCTCTTGTCTCTTGTTTTTTCGTTAGACTTTTCATTTCATTTTTGCACTTAGAAAGTCTTCAGGCCATTCTTATGCGGCATGGTGTCTACCTTTTTCTTTTCTTTTCTTTTATATCGGCTTCGGCTAAGCTGTCACCATTCTTTTTCTCTATCTGATCTGGGCGATCTCACTTCAGCGCTTGTTTTCGGATAGTGAAAATTAAATGTTGACGCGCTGAAATTTGGTTTTTGCAGGTCATTTACGTTGTTTGGCCGTGCTGACCGAAGGTAATTTCCGAACAGATAAGGGAACCTAAAGGAATTTTTAACTCAAATCAGGGAATAATTTCCCCATGATCTTTGCAGCTCAGAAGATTTAGTGGATCATTTCACAAAAGTTTGCGTTCTGATACGATTCATTCTCGAGCTATTTTTTCGGTACGTTTTGTGGAAAATGGTTGCCGAACCAGTATTTTTCATACTTCTAAAGATGCAGTGAAGTCAACCTAGTTAGGTAGCAAAAGGTGACAACTAATACTCTGACCTCCTTTAGAATGATTTTTATCCTTGTGCTAAAAAGCTATTTCTCACATAGAAAATTTAAAGACGAATGGCCGTTTCTAAAAAATTAAGGTTAATTCTAAATTAACCTATCTATCCTAACTTATCAAACCTATACCATTTATTGATCACAATCAGTTGCGGAACAGCCCCCAATTTCCTCCAAAACATCAACGAAAACTCCAACCGGTCCCGCCGCGAACCAGCTCGCACTCTCACTTTCGAAATTCCTTCCCAACTAGCTGCCCAACTTCATAGCCATCACGCAACAGAGTGTAAAGCTCTCACCGCCGCCGCCGCTGCCGCTACCACCAGCCACACCACAGTCGATCCAATGGAGCCACTTGGTAGATTGTAGTAGTCAGTTGATAGCAGCAGCAAACAACCGGAGGGCTAAATATTTCAACATCGTTAAACTTTATTCCAGCTCATTCAGTTTTACCGCAGCTGGGGTGAAACTTTTCATACTTGAAGAACTCTGGCTGCTATGGCGGTGGCGGCGGCGGCGAATGACGGTGGTGGCGGCGGCGACGATGGCTGCTGCAGCCTCCATTCAGTGCGAAAGCTAGCAAACGAATGAAATAACACTCATCTATCGCGGTGCATTAGGCAAGCGGAGCGGAATATAACAAGCATCAGACAGCAGCTACTCCGCCGGCCAAGGAGGGAGGAAAGGGATGTGGTTGGCTTGGGGTTGATTCCCGCGCGAAAATATGGTAGAGATCAGCAAACTCGTAATAAAACTCAAGTGCAGCGAGAAACTCTCGGGGCTCCATAATACCCCGGCCGCGGCGGAATGCATTGTGCTGGTGCTGCCAGTTTTGCTTTTGCTTATTTTATGACAGGAGCCCACTGACGGAGCACTGAGCCTTCGTCGTTCGGGCTGGGGGAGGGCAGGGTACGCGGGAGACCCAAAGTTCATAATCCCGAACTTGGCAATAAAGTGAAGCGAGAATATGTTAGAACTATTGCCAGTGCGGACAGACGGCGTTCCGTTGGCGTCGTCCGTTGTGCGTCTGCTGCGGGTGTAAAATGTGGAAACTTTCTCCTTCTTTTGGCTTGGCTTGGCGCGGCGGTGTAGCAACTTTTTTATATGGGGAAGTAAAATGCTCACGAGAGGTGGGATTACTGTCCAGCCGGAGGGTCGTAGAATCGCTTCGCCTTGAGTAGTTGGGTAATCCCCCGGCCTAGGCGTCGTGTTTATTTTTATGGGAAACAGCAGGTCGAAACGAGAAAGTTGAAGAACTGTAGAAGGTACCGGCTTACCTACCTGAACCGGACACAGATCCCTGCGATGCCCGGGTGTGTCCCGTTCTCCCGTGCAGTTCGTCGTCGTCGTCGTCGTTTTCGTTGAACATGGAAAGTTACGACGCAAACACTTGTGCTCAGCCGACCTGAAGAAAACGATGGGATGACCATTGACCCGTCTGTTTTACAGTTTGAATTGTTTGTTTAACTTTGTTCTTTCTTTTTTTTCGCTTTGCTTGCAGATTGAGGATGCTATGCTGATGTTCGACAAACAGACCAACCGACACAGAGGTAAGTCCCGGCTGATGCTTGTTAACGGAAAGTGGCTCGGAAATCGGATCCATTGGATCAGTGGCTGGTGTGCGAGTAGAAAAGGGTACCCGGTTTGACAGGTTTGGAAGATTTTTCTTTGTTTTCATACAATCTTCCCATACTTTACAGCAACAGTAAGGTTCCACTGGAAGTTAAAGCTACACAACAATTTGATTGAAACAGCAATTTGCATTGTTGAAATATATTATAGAGCAATTGTTCAACGTTGAAAAGGTTATCAATGGATCAGGGAATAGTAAATGCACGCGGCAACAATTTTGTAAATTAAACGACAAATAGGTGCGAACCGCATGGGCAATTATCGCCCGACTGGCTGACCGCCGATAAATGTGATTATTAATATATTTTTTTTTTATTTGCTGATTAACCATAGCATTTTTTAGAACGACCTCCCCTCGCAAGTTTCCAGCTTAGCAGCTCCCTCAATCGATTCATTTGCAGGCTAGTGACATATATGTTTATTAATTAAGTCATATTTATTAGGCCTTGGGTGACATTTTGACCAGCGAAACTGCCCACATTAATCTACCATCAATGGTTCGTTTGCGAGATTACCAACCCAATGCTGACCGACAGAACTGAAAAGGGGACACAATCGGCCCGTTATGAATACATATGATAATGATCACCTAATTGAAATGTTCACCGAATTAACATTTCATAGGCGGGTGATTGGTTTGATTTGATGGTTCTTTTGGGTCATAATAAAGGTGACAGCAGTAATGGTTCAGTAGCCCTTTCGTAAAAAGCGGCATTTGAGAAAAAATAATGTTCAAGTTCACGTAAAGTTCATTTTAAAGTTTTTTTTGTGGAAATTTTAGGTACAAATGCCACAAGCTCCGTTTCTGTACTCTCAGCTAACAGCTACAGCAGTACTCTTGGCTGCATTGAACCAACCATAAATTTTGTATATGAGTTCTCAGCTCCATTTCTGTGTTTTTAACTCTTAACGATCTTTAAAGTACCCACAGGTTCCGTTTGTTGATACTCATTGACTTGAAAGAGCAAATTAAGTTACGTGTGGAACTATTAGTCACCACAAGATTGAAAATACCTACAAATTTCGTAAAAGTAGTAAAATAGAAAACAAAAACCCACATGTTCACTTTTTGTACTTTTTGTAGAAACTTCAAAGTGTTTTTGTATTCTTATAATCAGGTAGGAACCCTCAAATCACGTTTTTAAAGCCTTCTGTATCACTTTAGAATGCCACACGTTTTATTTTTATACTCGTAGTAAACCTAAAACACACAAAAGTTCCAAAATTCCTTTTGAATATTCTCAGTAACTTGAAGGTTCCCTCAAGTTACGTTTGTGTGCTCTAGCTACTCGAAAGTACACGAAAATTTCGTTTGGAATTCTTCAAGACTTCAAGTGTATAAATATTACATTAGTGTACTCTTACTAACTTGAGAGGGCAGTTTGTTTAATCTTAGATAGTTGAAGGTTCTGTTAGTGTATTATTAATAGTTTCATAGATCCATTTATGTTCTCTTAACAACTTGAAAGCTCGGTGATATCCAACGGGGAATAACAGATCGAAATGGTGAGTTAAACGGAAGCAATTATGTGACAAAGGAACCACACCTGAGGCAGAATTTGAACCTGCAACCCTTGGGACTTCGCCGGCCCAATTCACTAACCCTTATGCTATTCCTGGGATATGATTACGTCCCAGGAAGGACGCACGATTGTCCACATTGGTGACAGTGATCGTACCACTTGCCTCTAAAACTGTCGATTTTTGCCCCTTGCCCAGTTAACAGTGGATTTTGATACCACCACAAAACCCTCAGGTAGTGACACTTAGTCAAAATCAAAAAAAAGTTTTATTCAATCGGCGGGTTCGCTTTCGCCATAACTCCGTTAAATGGATGAGGGATACAAATCGATAGTCTCCTTTAGTTCTGTATTCCACCGAAATCCAATGGGCAATGAACTGAAAACAAATGTGATACCAGCCGATAATAAAAACCCCAGGCTTTGTGTCTGGCGGGGGAAACTAAATAGATCAAGTGTTGGGTGGCGAGAGGAAATTGTGCTGGATCTCGCTTTAAAGGCAAAAGGTAAGATAAATGTTACCAATGCGAATAATCGTCTGTTCTTCCTGGGTCGTCATCATAGGCCAGAGATAGCGTAAGGGTTAATATATTGGGCCGGAGTCCCAAGGGTTGCAGGTTCGAATACTGCCTCTGGAGTGATACTTTTCACTTCACTGCTTTTGTTTGAATCGCCATTTAGATCTGTTGACCTCGTTCGTCTGATTTGGTTCAAATTTGGAACTGATACTTCTGTTCGTACTAAGAATAGACTGAGGGGTGGGACAATTGGGGTCCTAATTCTTGTATCATCAATATGTATACTTATATGTGTAGAGGAGGGGGGGGGGGTCGTCACCGAGTAGCTTGTCCAAATCTTTACATGGAAGAATTACAGAATGTTTTGATGGAGTAAATTAGAAATAACGAACTGGTCGCATATAGTATAGTATGACGTCCAATACAATTTAACACATGCCTAACCCACTATAACGAATAAAAGTTGAATACAGGGTGTTTGGTTCATGGTTAAGAATCTCTCGGGGGGTGATAGACTGCCATATTTGGAGAAAAAAATTGTTCTACACATACCATCAAATCTCAACCGTTACAGAGTTATTGAACTTTTTGTGTAAAAAACTTATTCGTCTTAAAATACCTCTAACTTTAAAAGTATACTTTGTATTTTAAATATTTTAGTTCCATTAGAAAGATGAGAAAATTTCCTATTGAATGGTGTTCTCATATCTTTTAAGTATTTAGTTTTAATTTCCTTTTAGCTATAAAGTAGTTAAAAGTTAGTGTTTTTGAGGAGGTTTTTGCTAATTTTCTCGAAATTAATGAAGTATGATTATAGCAATATCCATTATCCAAAAGTTGGGTTTTAGGACAATTCATAATTTGTTCTTGGACGTCATATTTCTATCTCTTCTCATTTCTTTGTAATTTCATTACTATACTTTTCCTGTAACCGACTTGCAAGTTCTTAAAAGACTCTAATCTAAAAAATATACTTTATATGGTTATTTACAAGATTTCATTGGAAAGCTGAGAAAATGTCCTATCAGTGTATGTACAAATATCTTTTAGTTAAGTGTTCTAAATGATTTTTTGCTAACGAAATAACTCAAAATTTGTGTTTTTTGGAGAGTTTTTTATTCTAATTATTAATCAATAAAATTTATCATTACTATTGTTCATTTAATGCCCCTTAATGTTCTCTATAACTTTTTATTTGACACTTTGTCTATATCTCTTTTCATTTTGCTGCTATTTAATAGTTAACACAGCATGAGCCCGCCACAAATGTAGTGGGTTCGAAATCGTCATTTTTGCATATGAAACGATATGATAAAAACGATTTTGCGTCGAAACCAAAAGAGATAATTGAATGGAGTCAAAGAAAGAACTGTTGAACTTGCTGAGGTGCATTATTTCCATGATAATAATGGTGATGTTTATTATTTACTATTTAAAGAAAATTAACGAAAATGCTAATAATAGCGCTAACTTTAAACTAATTTGCTTTTAAAAGAATACTAAATTCACTTAACTGAAAGGTATTAATACATTTTTCATTGTAAAATTTTCCTGGATTTCGAATAAAAAGAAAAAAAGTACAATAAGTGCCATAATTTCTCAATTAGAGCTGATACTAGTGAAAATGAGATAAAAATATCCAAGTTGAATAACCCAAAATCGTGAAAATAAGAAAAGGTAAGTGTATCATGTCAAAGAACGAATTAAGCAGCTCATCAAGACTAACAATCTGAATTATTAAAATGATGAGGTTAACTATTAGGATTTTTAAGAAATGAACGCAAAATCGTTCAAAATTGTTTAATTTTCAATAAATTACTTTGAAAAGGCTACTTAAACTCATTAACTGAAACATGTGAGGGCATCACTCAATGCGAAATTTTCTCACCTTTCGAATGGAACTAAAATATTTAAAATACAAAGTATACTTTTAAAGTTAGAGGTATTTTAAGACGAATAAGATTTTTGCACAAAAAGTTCAATAACTCTGTAACGGTTGAGATTTGATGGTATGTGTAGAACATTTTTTTTCTGCAAATATGGCAGTCTATCATCCTCCGAGAGATTCTTAACCATGAACCAAACACCCTGTATATTTGAGATAGGGTTGAAGGGTAGATGACGAAAATCGATGTCTGAAGCCATTTCAAAATTCAAAATAGCAGTTTTCAGTTCGACGAAATTCTGTATAACTCTAGTAATAATTGTTGTTTTATGGTACACCTGAAACCACTATCAACACTTATATTGCACTTGTAGTGTGCTATAAAACTTAAATTGTGACTTGGTCATTTCAAAATCCCAGATGGTAACTTCTGGTTGAAAAAATTGATGAATCAAATGATTACTCGATTGCTTTTGCTGCATCAGCAGACGCCTTCTTGGATTTCAAAATGGTGTCAAACATAAATTTTCATCATCTACTCGTAAGGCTAGTTAAAAAATGCATATTCTCAGCGTTATCAAAAATATAGCTCAATCGGAAGGCGCTATTTTGGCTTCTAAAATGACGCCAAACATCGGTTTACATCATTTAATCGGCAAGCCCGTTGGGAGAATATCTGAACTTCACTTTTCTATTGATTCGTTGTAGCGTATAAATGTTTTTATATAACTGTAGTATGCTGAGTTCGTTTTTAATACTAAACCGTATTGAAAATACACATTTAACATTCATTAGGCTGGCTTAAAAATATGTATTTTATCGAAATTTGCGTTTAGAAATTTAATTTTGTTTTTTAATTGATTAGATAAAGTATATATTGCTCATTAGGGAGACTCAAAAAGAATTTCTTTGTCTTTGTTTTTCTTTGTCTTTTTTTAAAAAAATGTTAGTGTTCTGAATTCCTGTTTGTAAATTTAAATATATTTGAAATTGACTTTTCTAGTTATTGAAATTTACTTTACTGGTTCAGTCGGCTTCCTCATCCCATTCAGATCAGAAGTCAAAAGAGCACCGCTTGCGAATGGCATACAGACAAAAATACTACTAACGCCGCGCCGCTCTAACATGCACGTGTAACATATAGACACAGCAAAGTTCCGTTGCCCCCAACTGCGAGTAAAATGAGTTATCCACAAAATAAATTTCGCCCATTACGGGAGAACACAATGGCGATTGCAATTGAACCCATCTTAAACCTAAGGTGTCCGAGGTGGAACAGTTGATCAAGGTGAGAATAGTACTTAATCTTACAGAAGTTTCACACATACAGCTACATCAAACGAGGCAAGTAGCACTAATCAGAGCTGCAAATTTTCACCAGGTTGTTTTGAACTTGAAGGAAGAACTAATCTCAAATCATGCCCTACTATGTTCAGTTTGCTGTTTTTCGTTGGCTTCACTCATGCAAACAGCCAAGCTGCTCAATCATTTTCCATTGATTTTCGATTTCATTGACCCTGTGAATATCTCTGTACTGGGATATTGACTAGGTTTCTCAAGCAAAACTACTCTGAACATACTTCTTACTGTTCATGTAAGCTTGAAAACGCAAAATATGTCAACATTTACCCTAAACAGGGTTCTACAGAGCAGATGACAACTTTTGTAGGTGAATGAAAAAGCATTAATTTGAAATGAAGGCGTACGGTTTGGTTATGAAAATCACGCCAACTTGAAAGTGAATGATTATGGAAGGCTTTAAATTTGAATCATGATTAGGTTTGATTGAGCTGAAAGTTGGTATTTGAAAATGAAAATTTGCACCACTGGCACTAATACGTTCCACTCCTTAGCCCAGGCAGAAAGCTTCGTAACGCAGAACAACATGCACCGTGACGTCGAATATTAAAATGTCAAGACCAAAATCCTCGTGTATATAGACCTTGATATAACGGAAACACGTCTACACGATCTGGCATTTCGTACTAGCACGGATTATAATAAAAGATTTATGTCGAAGTATGGAGAAGTGGAATGCGTCACAAACGATACTTTGATCCCTGGTATTCGGGTGATGCGAATGCGTTTGATCCAACCTACACCGTATTACATGACTTTCGAGGGTAGATCATCGCAAGGTGTTAACTACATACAAGGAATCCTATGCACACACCCTGGGTAGGCGCCCACCTGTTAGTTCTATAATAAGACGGCACACTACGGTAAGCCATGCGCCAAAGTAACTTAAGAAAACTCATCTACTACAGCCAACACCACCAGTCTTCGACATCTACTGATACATCACAGACAGCCGGCCAAAACAATGAATGTCGAACAAACAATATTCCACGGTATCCCCAAGCAAATAGTTAACACATCTAGCGACAAAACGAACAAAGAAGACGGTTGTACCAAAGTGACTTGAAAACACAAAAGGCGCCAAACATCTAACACCGAAAATCAGAGCTACTCCAGCAACGACGATATGGATGCAAACATGAGTGTTAGAGAAGGCAGACGGATTGATCAGCAAGTGACAGAGGGTAAACCTGACCATTGCTCACCACCCAGGAAGAAAATGAATACGAGAATAGACGGCATCTTATTTATTCGTGTTTTTATCTTTCATGAAACGTATTTTATTTTCAAAAAATAGGAGAATGACCGATTTTCTCAGCACGCAAGATACAGCGCACCTAAAATTAGATCCACAATTGCAGCTTGCCGACGGGTGTAATCAGCCCGATTTCATCAACGACGTTCATCTGCTTTCCAGTGAATGGGATCTGTTCCGGTCCGGTAACAGCAGTCTAAAACAATTGGAGAAATTTGTAGTTCCCGCTTTTGTTTATACAGGTAATGCAATGCATGTATGTTCGTCCGAAGTAGGACATACAAATGCTACCCCCGCTGAAAACCCACCCCTAATACAGACGGACGCCACCACCATCGCTGCTCATCTTTCTACCATTCAACCATCAGGACATTACTTGCAGGAACATTTTAGCATCTACTATCAGAATGTGAGAGGACCAAATATCAAAATTGACGAGTTGTTCGTCGCTGTCTCAAATTATGTGTTTTGTTCTAACCGAAATGTGGCTTAATGATCAAATCAATTCACTCCAACTATTCGGCTTAAAGTACACGGTTTACCGTAACGATCGCTATCAAAACAGCACAGAGAAAAAACGCGGTGGCGGTGTGCTTATCGCAGTGTTCAACCGGCTTTCGTCCAAACATAAAACTGATAGTGCCGATCTCGAACAACTATGGATAGATATTCACGGTCGCGACACTAATATTTGTGTGGGCGTAGTGTATATTCCCCCCGACTCCTAAAGTGGTATAGACATTATTCAGAAGCACATAGACTCAGCACTTGACATCGCTACTTCCATTCGACCCAACACGGCTCATCTACTGTTTGGTGATCAACCTGGACTTATTTGAAAAAGTACCTCCTCCGACTACGCCTTCCCAGACCCTTCTGAATCAATCTTTTCAAGAACGAGTTTTGCCTTACTAGATGGAATGTCTGTATTGAACTTGCTGCAAATAAGTAAAGAAAATAACAGACGAAATCGAACCCAGGACCTCCTTTTCGTAAATGAAGAAGTTTCTATCACCTGCGCCGTTTCAGAAGCCCTTGAGCCGTTAGTTGCTTGTGACGCGCGTCATTCTACTCTTCTAGTACCGCTTATTTGTCCCCAGTTGGTTATTTATGATGAAATGCTGGATGTCAGGGAGTTCAATTTTTCGAAGACTGATTTCTCTAGGCTTCAAAACCCGCTGCAGGCAATCGATTGGGATACTTTGTTGATTTCTGCGAACGATGTAGAAGTTGCCGTAGAAACACTTTCACTGGTCCTGAAACGGCTTTTCAGAATACATGGTGCCGCGCCACGTTCCCGCCCAAAACCAGCATGGTCCAATCGTCAACTACGTAAACTGAAATTGATCATATCTACCTACGTATGCTAAGGAGATAATATTAGAAGGCTATTCCTAGCGTTTTCTTCTGTTGCGGAATCACTTCATTTTCTAACGTCATTTGGATCTTTGAAAATTTTATTTTCTTGAATATGATTTACAACAAACCTGAAAACATCTGAGCTCTGGTGCAGCTATAACTGGGGCTATGAAATTGCTTGTATTATTTCAACTTAGACAGTTGAATATTTTTATTCTAGCTAGCAAACGGTTGGTACATATTTCCAAACAATACCGACGGTTTTGAGTAGAAAAGTCAACAAAATTGTTTTGTCGCAAAAGTCATACCCATATTCTGTTCGTTGCCTACAAGGCATCTGCGATTCATGGATTTATGGATTCGAAATGGCGGCGAACATCAATTTTCAGCATAACCTAGAATTCTGAATAAAACTTTGATTGAAAACATTGAATGTTTTCATGAGCACTCACTTTCATATGTTGGGTGCGAGAGACGACAATTCGATAGGTTAGTGCTGTGATGAACTATGTCCTGACAGGCCCGTGGAGATGTCACAAATGCTGACCTAACAGGTTTTCATGCCACCTTTAACTAAATGGGCTATCAATTCCTTCGAACCCTCAGCCCGGATAATATTCTTCAAAAATTGATATGTGTAATTCTGCCGAACCAATCCTTTGATCCAGCTTTATTCTTGGGTCTATAAACTAGAAAAAAGATTGCGTTAATATTTGTTCAAAAGCAAGGTACAAGTGTCTATAGACCTATTCGGTGTACATCTACACTTCTGGAACTATTGGACAAACTACTGAACCACTACATTCGAACGGAGCATTTATCCAATGTTTCAGTTTGCTTTCCAAAACGTCAACTCATCGGAAGCAGCCTTGCATACTTTAGTTTCACTAATCGAAAAGCCCTCAATCACTAGAAGCAGAAATTTTCGCATTATTTTAAGTTGATCGTGTTTATGACAAAAATTTCTACATATAAATTCAAACTTCAAGAAATCATAGTTACATTTGCAAATACGAAAGTAACTATAACAGCCGATTGAAGCTGTTTTCGCAGATGTATACTATCATCCCTGCTCCGCCTGCTAGTAGTGGACGTCTTGAAAATCAACAAAAATAAGTTTCGCATTAACGTTTATTACCTTAGATAAGCTAACGAGATAACTCCCTGTAAGTTCTCTATCTGTGAGTATTGCGTTTACTTTCCACCGAAGGAGGTTGAGATTAACGCTGTTGCCATTGACAGAGAGACCGTCGTGGATCTACTGAAATATGGTGTTAATTGTAGCAAGGGCACAATCCTCGAGGAAATTGAGATAGTTGATTACAAGCAATTGCAGTCAGTATCACTCGAAAGAAAGTATCGTATCAGAATAATCAGATTAATTTCGTGTGACTTTTGTTGGATTGCATTGCTTAGCTCTGATCTCATTGATGAATTTATCCAACTGTGCACCTTTTCGTCATTTGTGTGAAAAATTTCCCTAATTGTAACAATTTTACCACACAACCACCTATTGTTTCAATAAGACAAGAAGCAGAAAATATGGCGGGTGTCATTTGGATGTTACATGCAATAAAGGTGCAGAATGTAGTAATTACACTTCAAATCTAATGATATTAAAGGGAATCATGATTAAATGGGCAATTTCCAAATAATTCTTCAAAATTATGATAGTGAAAAGAACATTTGATCTTGGCGTTCGTGTTAATGGCTGGAGTTGAAGATAGATGAATGTTTCTGCTTATTTCTGTTCTCTATGCTCAGGCTCAGATTTTAAAATTTCAATTCTTCTGATTATTTTCATTGCGTCGATGAGGACTGCTTCATTTACTAAAGAAAACATTTACCCGATGGGAGATATTTGTTCCAACTGGATCCGGTCACTGGCACGGAGCTACACAAACTAAATAATGCAGTCAATTAACGGAGGTGGTCGCATCCTAATAATCGTCTTCTCTTCCGGTATTGATGCGCTTGATTTTCTCCAATTGTCGTCGCACTAGCACATAACTGAACATACTCAGGAAAGTAGTCAGGCTACCGAGAGGGCCGCTTTGTATTAATCATCTTCTTTCGGTTGATATTCAGTATCTCGTCGGGTTTGTGCAGCAGCATTCGACTGAAATCACAATTCATTTGTTCAAGATTTGCAGCTCGATGCATTAAATCTGGGGCAAGTCACCATTTTGAAACCGAAAAAAAAACAACCCTCCGATCACAACTCGTGTCGGCCGATAGCAATGTTATTCTGTATCGGGAAGATTCTGAGGAAGTTATCCTCAGTTTTGTTTTTCTATAAAATAAATTGTTGAATGGCATGGTGGAAAGTGTAATTATAACTTTTTGAATGGAATACTTTTTTCCAAATCTACGCACCAAAACACCAAATCCAATACGGTTGAAACAAAAAACGTTGATTGAACCTAAAACTTAATGTAAAGTTCTATTAAAATCAATACACCTAACTGAAATATCAAAAAGGGTATAATTTTACACGTTCATTCATATAATTTTACACGTCATATATTTTCCAATCATATTGAAATAAATATAAATAGGAATGTAGGTTTTTTAAGGAATGAAGTATAATTTTCAATTAACGTGTTCATTCATGAAAACACTACACCATTTACATCTATATTAATGCTCCTAACATGTAGAGTAGAGTGGGGTTAAATAGGTCAGTTTTCTTTGGCAAGCTCGAGTAATTTTTGCACTAATTTTGACAAACATGCACTCGTTGGAAAGGTTAAATATTAGGGTGTCCCAAAATGACATCATGTTAAAAAGTCATGGGGCTCTTTTCTTAAATGAAAGGTTAGAGTATTAGGACCACTTTCTTCTTCGAAGTGAGTTTGCTAAAACGCTTCCTACTGGTGGCGAATTTTGATTTTTTGAAAGATGGGCCGATTTTGGATAAAATTTCAAATTTATGCCTGTTGAAGTTGTCCTGAACTGTCTTAGATTTTTTTCAGCATTTTTTATTTTTTTGGAGATCCAAACGGAGAAGTTTGGTTAGTTAGTTTGTACAAATTTTGAATTATAAGAGCGGCAGAGCCATTAAAACTTAGTAAAAAGTGAAACTTTTGGTGTTTTTCAGTATTTTTTCTTCAAAACTGGGTATCTACAAAATTTTAAAAGCACAGAAAACACTTTATATAGTTGAGCCGAATACATGGGCGTAATTTTGCTGAAAAAAGTGTATAGCTACGGCCAATGGGGTATAACTTATTTAAGTTTTTGTTAAATAACCTTTTGACATTTTATGATATTCATAAAAAATAACACTGTTCTACAAAATAAAACAACTTAAGTGGGCTTAGTCGGCATATTATTTTTCGGAAAATAGAAGCAAAATGATGAAAAATGGCGTTTTACGTTTGTCTCTAGTACATCACAATCGGTTTCTATGAGCATTTGACAATTTTTTTTTAAATTATTGTGTATACTAATAGCCACCTAGCGGGTTTGAAAATCACTAAAATTAAACAAAAATGTCGAGTTAATGGGAAGTTACGGCGTATATTGGAAGGCTGAATTGATTGGCGTATTTACATTTTATTTATAAAGTCTTATTTTCATGTTAGGAACTTTGAAGTGGAGAAAAATGCAGAAGAGTGAGGGGAGTGTTGAAAAACTGATATTTACTGTTTAGATCACATAATTCCGAAATAGTCAAATTTGGGGCAAATATCCTCAAAAAAGTTTTACAATAGAATACAGCGCATCTTCTGACACAATTATTTTGGTGAAGATGCCTCCTAGAAGTAATTATGGAGAATTAACTCTTCAAAAAATAATTAGAGACTTGGCGTCATTAGCAAAGTTATCATTATTTTTATAATTTAAGTTACAAAAAAAATCGTCAGATGCTCATTAAACCTCGTCCTGACATACTAAAGACGTACAGAAAATGTCATTTTTCATAATTTTCCTTATATTTTTCGAAAAACAATGTGTGGTCAAAACACATTCGAACTGATTTACTTTTTGTAACAGCATTATTTTTGATAAATTGCTAAAATTGTCAAAGGTTATCTAACAAAAACTTAAATAACTCATACCCCATTAGCCGTAGCTATACACTTTCTTCGGCAAAATTACGCCCCTGAATTCGGCTCAACTATATAAAGTGTTTTCTGTACTTTTAAAATTTTGTAGATACCCAGTTTTGAAGAAAAAATACTGAAAAACACCAAATATATCAAAATTTTTTTTAACTAAGTTTTAATGGCTCTGCCGCTCTTATAATTCAAAATTTGTACAAACTAACTAATTAAACTTCTCCGTTTGGATCTCCAGAAAAATAAAAAATGCTGAAAAAAATCTAAGACAGTTCAGGACAACTTTAACAGGCATACATTTGAAATTTTATCCAAAATCGGCCCATCTTTCAAAAAATCAAAATTCGCCACCAGTAGGAAGCGTTTTAGCAAACTCACTCCGAAGAAGAATGTGGTCCTAATACTCTAACCTTTCATTTAAGAAATGAGCCCGATGACTTTTTTAACATGATGTCAATCCAATAAGACGAAAGTACTTTTTTTTCGATGCTTTTAAATAGGTTACTATATTCGAGGTTGAATTAAACAATGTACACGCCTTGAAAATCACCAGTTCAACTTTTATTTGAAGAGTACTAATTCTGCAGATTATTCAAAAATTATATTAAAGTCATTCAGGTAAGAAAATTAGAAGTGGCAAATGATGTGAAAAATCATGAAACCTCGAAAGGAAATGTTGAAAAAACATGTTGCTTCGGCGGCTGCGTCTGGCTTTGTACTTACGAATGACTTCTTAGGTGTCATCGTCGTCTCCAGAGTGTGGAATTGAAGTTGTTCATGCCGGCACACGTAGTTGCTGAGCTGAGAGTCGATCAGTAGTGACCTATAGTCCCCCAAACGGCTGACCTATCGTGCGTATGATTCATGTTGATCTTCGCATCTCTTTTCTAAAACAAAAATATCGAAAAACCAACACAAAACTTGCGTTCAGCAATAATTTCTACGTATGAAAAAACCCACTTGTCATTTTTTACATTGATTAAATGTACTGTACTGAGACAATGCGTTTTCGCGGGACAACACCAGAAAAAATAAAAAAATAAGTAAACGACGCTGTAACTAATACAGCTGATCCACGGTAACAGCCGAAATGACAGTCGTCAACGATGTTCTCTACAGTGTACCTAATTCACAAAAGATGAGCGACCTCTGCAATAACATAGCAAAGATAAGCCCTATACCTATTGTACCCCCATGCTTATTTGACCCCACGCTACCCGATCAGAAACACATAACAGGAATATTTCAAAACTATATCTCGCATTGTTTCTTGTTATAAATTTTTGTTATTTTAACTACTAACGAGGCCTAATTTATAACACAATATGATACAAAAATTGTGTTCTGTTATATTCTTGTTAGTTCATTCTGATCGGATAATCTACATAAAATATATTTAAAATCACAAAATATTTTTCTAGATATCCAAAATCAACTCCAAAAAATCATTTTGTAAAATTCCAAATGATTCCAAAGAATCGATTCTTTATTGAGGATGAATCAGACACCATTCTCTCTCGAAACTGAATCAGTTCTCCATTGCCAATAGTCCCTACTGAACGCAGAAAGATGGGAAACATTGAACTGGTACTTACTTAACAGTAAGTCATCCACTCAGTAGCGTTAAAATAGGTAGAAATTAGGCAAATAAATTGTATCATTTAAATACAGTGTTCAGATATGTTTACTCGAATCAGTTATCGAATCATACGAAACACTACAAATCCCAGCTTATTCTAAAACTCACAACAAGTCGTCAAACTCCCATTAAATCTTCGGCCTTCAATATCCTCCCGAAAGCACTCTCAGTTCTTAGTGCACACTTCAGTCAAAATGTTGATCAGTCGCTGTCTTCCAGCGCCATGTAACGTCCTCGTTCGCTTTCCTCCCCAGGGAAGGTCGACTCAGCTGATGATGAGCTTTGGAACCGATTGTCAATGCCAGACAGGCTGCACTTGCGGAACAGTAGAAATATAATTTAACAATACACACAGACACACATCGATTCTCGTCTCAAACGTGTCTTCTGGCCCCACTACACAGTGGCACGACTTAGAACAAAAGGTGGACTAAAGTCCAAACTTTTCCGTATCGGTTCATATAGGACGTTTTTATGTAATTTTGGTACGCTGAATTCGTTTTCGATATTAAAACATTTCAAAAATGAACATTTACTATTCATTAGGGTGCCTCAAAATTATTTTTTTTCTAAATCGTTCTTAAAATTTGTGTATATTAATTTTCGTGTGCTAAATCGTTTTTGATATTAACATTTGCAAAAAAAACATTATACATTAGGGTGGCTCAAAAGTAATTATTTTGTTGTGAAGGTTCAAAAATTTTTTAAAGACATTTTTGTGCGCTGAATTCCTATGTTGGTTATAGAAAATAGAAATTAACTTTACTACTTATTAGAGTGGCTCAAAAGTAAATATTTTCTTTTATAAAGATTTCTTTCAATTGTAATTTTGGAATTTATTTTCCGTATTGAAACGAATTGATTCACATTATGTGGCTTTAGAAATGACTATATTATTTTTAAGGATCAAATAAGATGTGATCGACTAATTATGGAACGTTTAATGCATTAGTGGGTTACTTGGTATGAAAACTACATTTTTTTTCATTTTCAAAACAAACATTTTGAGCGGCTTAGTGGAATATTGATTTACATTCACTAATCAACAAGATGGTTAACGATTTTGTTTTCGCAGGTGTGTTTTAAGTTGCTTAGATTGCTTATTTCATACCTTATTAATATAAATCCAAAATACTTTTTTCGCGTATATGGTTCATTTAAAAATGGTCTTATTTTATTAGGATAATATCGCATACCCTTAAGCTATATCAGCGCTATGCAAACTCGGAAAAAATAGTCTCACCAAATGACTAGAACTCAACTGTGTTCACTCAATTTGACAGTTATTGCGTAAGTTAGCAAAAATAGTTCATGAAACATTTTATGACACATTTCAGATGGTTGAAAATATTTACTGAATTTTAAACATTCCTAATTCCTTTACCACTTAAAAACCATACTTCCCATTCGGCTTCTTACTTTTGATCACTAGTAAAACCCTTGTAGATCATGCTCTAAATGCTATTTGAAAGTTGTGCATAAATTAGTGTCATTATTCCAGTCATAAAGTGAATATTCAAATTAAATATCAGTAATAACCATGCGTCTCCATTCACAGTTTTTTCAAATTTTGACTGCTTATCGCAAGTTTTCGCAAAACTAGCATAGGCTTATTTTAAAGAGAAAATGAAAAGCTTTCGAATGAGCATAGTGTGATCGCGGGCATTCACGGGCGTCGTTGTTGTTATCGCTTTAGAAGTTCGAATTCAATAAAAATTCACGACAAACAGTTATCTAAATACTAACTAAACCAACTAGTGACTTATTTTTGGCGATTTTACGATGTAATTTTATCTCACGGATATTTTTGGTGAAGTAATGCAATTCATAAAATCAACCGTTTCTTTGAAAAACGAGAATAACCGTATATAGTTCCTATGGTCAAATAATGCAAAAAACACTTGAGTTATGCCCTTCAAAAAGCTGTCAAAAATTCATTTTGCATTCAAATCACCTAAAATCTCGCGAAAATGTCTCTGATGGCTCAGCTGATACGAGAAAAATACTAGTGAGAATATCGCATAACCTTCATATATGGACTTAAGTCCGGGCTCGTCCCACTGTGCACTAGTGCCAGTCAACCACAGCCAGCCATCAGGCAGTGAAGCATCCGTCCTGGAGCTACGAACGTTCGTTCAACAGCGTTCGGTACTATATGGGATTTTCGCAAATGTACAGATCACTGTCACTGACTGGCAGAATTCTTTGTTCCCTAATCGACCAGCATCTCCAGCCAGCCGGGGCTGAATCAGTACGAATGGACGGAATTCAAATAAACAATCTAGGTATCAAAGCGACGGGAGAACAAGACACAACCAACCGGCAACAACTGGCTTGGAAGAACGGATAGTAAATTGAAAGGAAAATCTTCGGGGATTTTCATCTTCATTAGAGCACCTTTCATTGTGCATTGTGTCTGCGGATGCGGGTGGATTGGATGAGGAGAACACACCGGCAACGGATTTGCCAAGCAATAACCGAAAAACAGCGAAAGAAGACGATAGAGTCCTGGTGGGGGACTGCGTGGTGCGGATTGGGATGTTGCGCAATCTATCGGTGCCTTCTTTTGACAGTGGGACCGCATGTCTTGTCGAATGTCTTTCTAATTTTCTTTTCTCTCTGGCGACTGCCTTCGGATGGCTGCTGGTGGGCGGCTCTGTATTGTCTCGGGGCTTACGAAACCGAATTTTTGAATACATCACTCCCGGGCTTGTTGGGTAATGTTTATTGGCATTTCGATGCCTGATCCCAGCTGCGGGAGGGGTTTAACTCTGTTGTGCTGATGTGTTTGGAATATTGATTTTCAGTAGGTGGTCGGTGCGGGGAAATGAAGTAACCATAACATTTTCTTGGATTGTCCCAGTTATTTGCAGCAGACGTAACAATTTGGAAAACCTTAGCTAAATCTTTTCTTTTAAAAAAGAACAATTTAGAAACATGCAATCATTTGTTGCTGAAGTTTATCAGAATCTCGCATCGATTATCCGTCATCCCATTTCATCCAAAATTTAGAAAGCGAATGTAGTGTAGGTCTGCAATTATGGCTGAAGGGCATCTCATCACGAAATCGTTCTTGTCAGTAAACCGACTGCATCGCACGATTTTACATTTACCGCGATCGTTTCTTTCCCAGCTGCTTTATGGAAAAAATACTCCCGACATTAATTTACACCACTACTTATGAAAGCAGTTTTTCAAATATCACCTAACACAAAAATGATGACGAAAAAGTCAGCCAGTGAAAAAACTCCCACCAACTGCCAACACATGTTGTAACGGCGGCAGCCGTAATTCCAAACGAATGCATTGAATATCACACACGCCTTGGTGAAAATGTTTGCCCACTTCCTCCTCCTCGTCAACCCTTTCCAAACAGCAAGTAAATCGCACACAACATTTTCGGGTGGAAATGTTCGGATTTTTTTTCTGGCGTGTAACTAGTGGAAGAGAAAATAGAACACCCGCGAAACGCGGGATGATTGAAATGAAATAAATAAATACAAAAATGAATTTATTGAAAAGCGGCAACGAATTCGTTTCGCCTATCTGCAGGTAATGCACCTACCACCCCCAAAAATATTGTTGTTGAAAGGTTGTGTAGTGTTTCGGTTTAGACACACTGACTGCTATGGTACAGCGTAGTACATTCATGCAATGAAAATAAAAATGCATGATTCATCGACCAAACAAAATGCTACCACCATCAGCAGCGGTCGGCAGCAGGGATGGGCAAAGAGTGGCCGTCGATGATGTGAGACAGGTGCCGGTACCTACAGGGCTTAAAGCTTCACTAGTTGGCGAAATGTTTAATGCATTTCCAATCGATGCATGTGTGCTAGTTATTTTCCTCTTTTCAAATGTTTGAAAAAAACGAAGCCTGATTGTTGGCTCTCGAAAGCAGGAAAATTACAATGTAGCGGCAGCAGCAGCTGCTGGTCGGCCAAGAACTTTGTAATTTAGGAAGGCTAGCACCAGCCGCCCCCGGGAGGCGGGGTTGCAATTTTCGACATGGCAAACAGTGTCGGACTGAAGTTGAAATTGTGGATTGATGTTTCTCGGTAAACTATTGTTTGCAAAGCACTGCCAATTTTATTGGCACGTACGGCTCGGGGTGCATATTTTGCTACGTACGCCTACACTTGAAGCGGTTCGAGTTTTTTTTAAACTGAACCTTGCTTCTACCTCCCGTCCTGTTATGCGTTTTGTGTTTACCTGTTTCAACACACCATGAAGCAGATTCCCACGGAAAGGTACAATTCTTGAGTGAATGGGGGGCCTAGCAATTTAATAGTTATCATTCAAGTCTGCATACCCGAAGAATCTTCTCTCAAGACGCTTCTCTAATATGTTGTTAAAAGAAAATAATATATTCTCAGCTAATCCATTCAAGAAAAAAATCGGACCAGATCATTTTTATCTCCAAGAAGTCAATATTAAAATATTATTCGCGAGATTGCAACGTTGAGAAAACCACCCTCCCCTATTCAACAATTAACTTAAAACTGAAACAAACCAAAGCATTTACTAAGGAACAAAGGCTAGCTGGCTAAAAATAACTTCTATTTAGGAAGTTGTGGATTTTCTGATGATTTAATAGGGCTTCTAATAAAAGTCTAGTTCAAAATATTTAACACTTCAAACATTTACTTAAGAGAACTAGTGTTTTTGTCAAGCCAGGATCTCATTAATTTTAAATGGTTCTTTGAATAGATTTTCAAGAGCTGATTCAAAACTCCTCGGATATCAGGGTTAAAATTTGTTTGAATGGTTTAATATCTAGAAGGAATCTAACTGATAAGGAAAACTGAAATTCGTACGAAAAACCGAACCGAGATAAAATTGTACATCATTTGTTAGAAAATCATTTAAAATCGATGTCAACCTTCCAGCAGACGCACTAGCACACAGAGTGCGCGCCACTCAGAAAAGCAAGCGAAGGCGTCTTTCAACGCCAGCGCCTACTCGTTCTGTGAGCCATTCACGAGGCTTCAGGAGCGCCAGACATAATGCTTGCAGCAGTGTAAGACTTCTGAACGGACGGATATGGACAAACGGGTTTACCTTCGTTTTGAAAGTGAAACATAGTTCTATGAAAATTATTTATAACATATTTACAGCTTTTGCCGATAGTGAAATTACATGGGTTTAAAAACAGATTAAAATAAAATCATAATCAGCTAAAACTTTTTACAAAATTTTCACACCTTTTTGGTCTTTTCGGAAAAGTTGCGTATTTAGTAATGATAAAAATATCTTGACCGCACAATTTGTAGTTGCTACTCCGTCATTGACCAGCATAAGCGAAATTGCACAGAGAATCAACGAATGGGGCCTGGGAGTAGCTTTCCATCCTCAATGTGCAAGTTTCGAGGGTTCTACACTTTCAATTGCCAATGTCCTTACAGCCATCGGGGAAGGAAAGAAATGTTAGTGTAACAAACGTTGTTATGGAGACCGTGTGTTTGTCACGGGAAGGAGTTTTTGTTAGTGGGGTGGGGTAAAGTCTTACATAAATCTGGATTCACCTTGATAAGTGATACGATCTATGCAACTTTCAGAAGTATTATCGTTTGTTTGTTGCTCTGGGCAGCCGGCTGCCGAGAATTTAATAGATTTATCGTTATAAAAAATATCTTCGACAATTTTTAAAGAGAAAATCAGAAACAAAAAAATTATAAGTAAAAACAAGAATTAAAGAAGTTCATCATAGAAAACGTCTCGTAACTCGATTACTGTGAGTGACAGAGACAATATGTCTCCTGCAAAATTTATAAAAATACACTCCTCTACAACTTTGTCGAAGACGCTTAAACGCTATCTCTTTTGGTTCCAAAGACAAATTTTCTATAACACCATCAATTAAAAAAAATAATATTGTCACAAACACAGCAGAATGTGTATATTATGGACAGTTTTGACTCCAATGAACTAAGAACCGCAAAACGATGTTTTGAGTCACTGTAGGCCGTGAGAGATAACACGGGTCCGCGGATGCAATGTACGGGTCCCCACCAATGTGTATTGACCGAGTACCAGACAATTAAAATTTGAAATCCAATGAAGTTCACTGATATTATGTATAAAACACTGAATTTTTATAGTTATGAACCAGGTTTTTGCTCTAGTGGTTTGAAGTGTAATTGACAGAATAAATGTAACACTATAAATGTATTGGAGTATTTAAAAATTTTTTGGTGACTTTGAATAGAGCCATATTTGTCAATTTGTCATGAATTTCGCGGTTGAGGTTTTACATAAGTTCATTCGAGACCTAATGTCAATGGTTTCGTCTCCCGGCCTGGTCGATCAAAGTGCTACATTTCTCTATTTATTCATTTGTTGTTTATTCTAGCTGACTTTTTCACCTCACATAAAAAATAGTAAAAAGTGCAAAGAATGGAAATGAAAAAGTATTAAAAAATAAAGAGAGTTTACTTACAAAAGGAGGGCAGGACTTATAAGAAATAGAGAAAATATATGTAAACATTAAAATGGTAATGTTTAAACAAAATATAAAAAATAAATAAAAGGAAAAAAATAAAGAACTGAAAAAGAGAAAAATAACAGTACAATTGAAGAATGGAAAGATTAAAAATATTGTAATTTCCAAAATTAAAAGTATTATTTAAACAGAAAAAATAAAACAATGGGAAAGCTTAATATTGAAAGAATGCACGAAAAAAAAACAAATAAAAACAATCAAGAAAATAAACAAATCAAAATAGATTTAAAAAAATGTTCCATCGAGAAAAATCTAAACAGAAACGATAAAATAAAACTGGAAACTACACAAACATATTGCAAAGCTAAAGAAGTAGAAAAGTAGTGAACAAATGGTGAAAATAATGATAAATAGAAAAAAATTAAAAAAACTACTAAAAAGAATAAAAACATCAAATGGAGGTTCTCATTCAAACGACAAAAAGCAAGCCAAATTTGGAAGTTTTTCTTTGTGGACCAATGAAAAAAATAGAAGGAAACAGTTTTAGGATTCAAAAAGGTTATATTTTCGTCTTTATTTGCAATTTTTTTCAAGACAAAAAAATGGCGCCCGTGGTGTTGTTCCGTCCGTGCGCGTGGAATTCCAAAACTGCTTACAGCCTGCCTCCTCAGGATCGATCTCAAACACAAAACTAATAATAAGGCTCTAAAGTAAAATGAATTTATTGGATGAATGACCGGGCAAAAAAACTACAAATTTGATGTAATGGTGCGATCTCAAATTTTGTGATCGAATTTTTAGCCCATTTTCCACCTTAATGGTTCACTAAAAATAACGAATTTATAGGTTATTTCTCCAATGAAAAAGGTTTTCTTTCGAGTGGTCAAAAGATGTCTTTGAATTGAACCGTTTTCAAATGAGATCGTACGCAGTTTGGAAAAATCATTTTATGAGATTAGCGCGATTACAGTTTTGAGAGCACTGTCGATTAATTAATCGTGGTAGAATTATTTTACAACAATTACGAGTTTTGTAAATGGCTGATTACGAACTTGAAGTCAGTTTTTCGAAATTCAAATTAGCCGATGTAATGTGGCGGACCCCACTAAAAAATAAGGTTTCGTGACTTAGAAACACGAATTTGAGTTTAAATGTATCAAAATCAAAAAATAAAAATTGCTATTCCAATATGGCGGACTAAAATGTGACAATTTTGACCATTTTTTTCGTTTTTCACCGTTTTTTGTGTTTGTTTGATAACTCACTATTAGTCTGCGGATACCTCTACCTCCCATGGTGGCCAGGACGCCACTTCGACTATTGACCGCGGATCGAAAAATCCGTTCAACAGAATATAATACTTTCAAAAAATGCAAAATCTTTGAAAATTTTCACTGAGAGCCTGCCCTTAATATAAAAAAATGCATAAAACTGAAAAACTCGATGAATCGAAAAATGTATTTAACATTGAAAAAAAAATTACATTTTAATTCAATAAAAGAAGTGAGCAAAACGAAAAGAATGCATATAACTAGAGGTTTAAATATAAAAGATAAATTTAAAATTAACATGAACAATTAAAAAAAATGCCAAAGCAGAATATTTTGAAAAATTAGAATTAAAAGGCTAATTGAAATGAAGAAAAGACAAAAAATAAAGAAACTTGGAAGATATTGATTGAGCAAAAAATGAAATACGGACAAATTGGAAAACAAAAAATTGTTGAAACTTAAAAATGGTATGTTATACAAACACACAAAATGAAGAAAACAAAAAGCAAAAAAAAATCGAAATAAATGTAAAATGGATTAAACTATTTTAAGAATGGAAAAAACTGAAGAAATTAAATTTGAAATAAATGCCAACATCGGACTAAATGTAAAACGAAGAAAACCTGCGCATAATGGCAAAAAATAAATGTTTGTTTAGATAATTTAAAATAAATTTAAAAAAAAACAACATGTAAGTATATAGGAAAATGGTCAATAAAAAAATACTTACAAAATAATTTAAATGGACAAAAATAGAAACATCAATAATGAACAAAATGAAAGCTTAGAAAAAATATTAAAAAATAAATAAAAAAACTTAAATTAACTATGGGAACAACCGAAAAAGCTGAAAGCTAAAAAATCTAGAAAGCATGGAAAAACAAGAATGGGCAATAATAGGGCAATGAGACAAATTGGGATGAAATTAAAAACAGTAAAGTAGAAAGGCTAAATAAATAAAATATGAAGAGAGGGAGAATTTAGAAAACTGGTACGATAGGAATAAAGTAAATAGACAAATTCAAAAAGATGGATGAAATGAAAATAGAAACAAATAAAAAGCAGGGTACCAAAATATGAAACAAAAGAAAAAATAACATAAAAAATGCGGTATTCCTTCGAGAAATTGCAAAAAATTGAATAACAGAGAAATAACTATAAAATAAAGTATGTGATTGTAATATAAACAGAAAAAATGCAAAAATGAAGAAGGTAAAAAAATAAAAACATGGTAGTCAAATCGATTACTGTACGTGAACTAGTTTATGAACATTATTCATAAAACCACAGGTTGACTCGTGATTTTATTAATAGAATTAGGAACAATAGTTCACAAAACCAAAGCAGTATGGATATTTTCAAACTATTTCACGAAACTTATCCATGAATCCATTCAATCTTCATGAACTAATTCATGATTCCTAACATATTAGACTCGAATCAATATCCATGCACGTGAAGTAATTCACAAAAAACATCAAATAGTATTCATGCATTCGGGAACCTCTTCATGATTTCTGGTATAATAGTCACGAATGACGTTTTGCTTTTGTCCTGTCGCTTCAATTCCGTTTCCGTTGTACTACTACTACTACGACTGACCATGTCTGCTCATGAATTAGTTTACAAAATCATCGAAAAATATTCCTATATTCGTGAACTGTTTCATGATTCCTAGTATAATAATCAAGACTTATTTTTCATGCTCGTGAAATGGTTTACGAATCAAGACCCATTATTAATGTATTCGTGAACTGGTTTATGATGCCTGGTACTCCAATCACGACAAACCCTTCGAGGTCGTGAAATAGTTAACAAAATCTTGAAATATTATTCATGGATACCGGAACTGGTTCATGATTCTTACTACATGATTTACGATTTATCTTGCATGGTTGTACTATTTAGAAGATATCCCTAATCGTTTCCAATTTCATGCAACATGGTCGTTTTTTTTTACTTCGCAAAATTTGAAGTATTATTCGTGGAATCATTTTTGTACCATTCATTACTTCATTAGAAACTCCAACATCAGTATTTATTCGATAGGATTCAGTGTGATGTCTGGACAGAAAACAGAAACTGCGTGTGGAACCAAAAATCTCTATATATAAAGCTCAATGTTTGTATGCATGTAATTTATGGACTCCTACTCGGCTTAACAGATTGCCGTAAAAAATTGTACATGTTTTGGAGCGTGTTTGTTTGCTATTGTTTGGGGATTATCTGTCCGCCAGATGACGCATCTAAGCAAATATATGAGATTTGGAATTTAGAAAACCCATGTTTTTCGTAAGGGACCATCCATAAATGACATAGCATTTTTGAATGATTTTTAACACCCCCTCCCTCATCGTAGCATTTCGTCACAAACCTCTAAATACACCCCCCTTGTAATTACGTAGCTTGACGGTAACCCTACCCCCCCTTATCACCGTTAATTTTTTTTATTCTGTTCTATTTCCCTTTAAAAAAGCTACGTAGCATGACATGAACACCTACTTCCACTCTGTCTTCACACATCATCACAAAATACAAAACTCCCCCCTCCCCCATATAATGCTACGTCATTTATGGATGTTACCTAAGGCCAGCTGTATGTCACATGTTCCCGTGTAGGAAATCCGAAAAATTTTGTTCATTCCCACACAAAAAAAGAAAATTAGAAACGTTACCTATTCACACACAAAATAAAAATATTAACTATATTCTTCTAATATACTCAGCTGAACAAATTGTGATTTGGTCCTATTTCGTTGAAAGTCGCAGCAACACGCGACGGGCACTTGCTAGTACATTATAGAGTTACAAATCGTGTTCGTGATATAGTTCACCCAACTAGATACCGCGAATAAGGCACACTTTTATGATTCAATCAATATTATCACATTACAACGAGTGAAAAAACCAATAGTCACCAAAAAATAACATATCGCGATAAGACGAAGTGAACTAAAGAATATCATGACAAAACTGCTGATATCATGAACATGAGTCACATCTCTACAGGTGTCAAATTCAAAAGTCAACTCAACAATGAAAGATTACGATAACGTTAATATAAATAAGGAAAATCGTGACTAAGATCCTGAAATCATGAACATAAATCACACTACTCGTGATTGAAATTTAAAAAATCGTGGCTATGATCCTGAAATCATGAACATTAATTACTCTACTCATGACAAAAATATCACGATGGCGTAACCATGAACATAAATCATGCTACTCGGTCACAAAAAATTCGACAGTAAACTCATGACGCTAACGTGATGCGAAATTACAAAATCGCGAATAAGCCCCTGAAATCATGAACATCGTTTAATTGTCGACTGCATTCCGAAATTATGAACCAAAATCATAACGAAAACTAAACATTCCCTGGAAACAACATCCTATCAAATATTCGCATGCAACGCAATGTATATTTGGGGCAAACTAATTTTCCGGAAACATAAATAGTTTCATGAATACCGGATTTATTGTTCATAAGTTCAAAAACTTGATCACGGTTTTCGTAAATCATTCAGTTCACGAAATCGTGATCTCTATGTCGTTGCTTTTTAATGCAAGAATTCAAGTTTTGTTATACTATTTTACAATTAAAGTTTTGAACATATTTAATAATTACTAAATATTAGATTATTTTTGCAATGAACAAATCAAAAAAGTTTTGACTAAATACAGCGAATCAAAATGTTTGAAAATTTTACTCGAACTTGGATGTAAACTGTTTGCGCAGCAGTAAATATGCATAACTTTGAACGCGGTAGTGAACTCGAACTGCCAGTCGTCTCTGTGCCTAGAAGCGTTTGCATAAACTGAATTTTTTTTCCGATGTTTATCGTGGTTTATGTAACTTTTTTAGTAAACAACTCTTCACATATTTCGAACGAAAACCTGCATCAGTCCAAAGTCCTCTTTTTGATCTTGTCAGCTGCAACACTTCGATCCGTCGTCATAAAAAGACAAAACCGATATGTTTAAAGGCACGAGGAAAAATCCCGAATTATTCCCTTTTTTGTGGAATAAATAAAAACCCGTTTTAATCCACCTAGTGGTGCAATTGTGCCTTTCTCATTTATCCAAACTACGATTCCATGGCTGGTTATGTTTAATATAATGGTGGAAATGTCTATTAAATATTCAGTGCGATTTACACATACGTACAATGAATCGACAGCTACGAACTTCAGTCGCTATATATCGACGCTGAAACGTTAAGAAATTTTAAATTAGTCTCTCAAAATCATTTCAAACCAAATTTTGCACTGGTTTTTCAGACCCACTAGGAAAATTTATTCTAGAGGAATTAGACAATTTTATTCGCGTAGAGGGGTACTTGATGAGGGAAGGGCGGTTTAGGAAAGGGTGGTGATTGATGTGGGCGGGAGGGCCTCACCGTATCCCCATAACTACGACCCTGTTAAAATACGGAAAATTTATGTAAGTCAAAAAAATTAAGTTGACGATGTTCAGAGTGATTGCATAACCTTTCTATAGGAGAAAGGCAAAAATGTGAATTTGCTGTGTGTCCGTACTCTTAAACCGGTAACTCCGGAGCCGGAACTCGGAATTTAATGCAATTCAATTGCAGTCTATGGGTACTTTTCATTTGATACTAAGTTTGATGAAATCGGTTCAGCCAATCTCCGAGTATCAACAGTGATAATACGATGCATACAGTGCCACCTAGCGGCAAAAAATGCTAACTAGTGGGTTTTCTTCATGTAAATTGTCGAAAAATCCCATACAAACTTCAGGTACGTTGGTCCGGTAGCTAGACTTGTCCGATTTGCTTCAAATTTGGTACAAGTACTCGTGGTGGGACCCGGAATCGACTCATGGGCCGATTGAGTATTAAAAAATTCATTATTTTTCTGGGCAGTGTACTGTGCCTGCATGGTTCTGATTATTTAATTGGATACAAATATATATGGGTCATTCCACGCGAAGTGATCAAAAAAGATGCAAACTTGAAATCGACCTTCACGGATGTGAACAAAATTTAGAGGAATTGTTCATCTAGGGCCAATATATAAAAACCCAAGTTTTTGTGTCAATTGAACCACCCCTAGGGTCATGGGAGCACCCCCCGTTTTGGCAAATTGCCAAAACCCTTGATTTTCTTTTGATCATATCTCCGGTTCTATTTACTCTAGAATCAAACCACAAGATGGCTTTTGAAGAAAATTGTTCAAGGAGTCTATAAAAATATTATTTTTTGCCGACAGTGTTGCCAACTATGCAATTTTTTCAGTTAAATATTAAAAGTTAATTTTTCCCTCAATACGTATATTTTAATTTTGAAAATTTTAATGCCATCGCGTTCCTCAGACATTTTTACATAAAAAAACACTTATCATCCCAATATAATATGAGCGCATCCTGAGATATACCGTTTTGAAGGGAAAAACTCCGATTTTCTCATATAAAAATCCATTGTTATTGGCCAAAATTGAGAAAATCTTGAAACTGTTATAAAATCGACCCTGATCTGCTAGAAGCAAACAAACTACGTAGTTTTTCATCATTTCTCGTCTACTTTACGAAAAATTATGTTTGAACTCAGAATACTCAATTTGGTTTTTTAGTGCTGCGCGCTTGCGATTTTATATGGGAAATTGCGGTTTTTTCTCTTCAAAACGGTGTATCTCAGGATGCGCTCATATTATATTGGGATGATAAGTGTTTTTTATGTAAAAATGTCTGAGGAACGCGATGGCATTAAAATTTTCAAAATTAAAATATACGTATTGAGGGAAAAATTAACTTTTAATATTTAACTGAGAAAATTGTATAGTTGGCAACACTGTCGGCAAAAAATAATATTTTTATAGACTCCTTGAACAATTTTCTTCAAAAGCCATCTTGTGGTTTGATTCTAGAGTAAATAGAACCGGCGATATGTTCAAAATAAAATCAAGAGTTTTGGCAATTTGCCAAAATGGGGGGTGCTCCCATGACCCGAGGGGGGTTCAATTGTCACAAAAATTTGGGTTTTTTATATATTGGCCCTAGATGAACAATTCCTCTAAATTTTGTTCAAATCCGTAGAGGTCGATTACACGTGCCTTGATCACTTCGCATGGAATGACCCATATACAGTAGGATTCCGTTTTTGGTAACAATTTTTTTCAGTTGCCAAACCCGGAACCGTGCTAAAAATGGAACCTTACTTTAAAAGCTTTAATTTTCAATTTGTGACATTATAAATGTTACAAGATTATCAATTTTATAAGAATATGTCAAATGGAATGATATGATGCCCGCTTCCATAAAATATAATAAATATGACTCCCTTGTTTGGAAATAAAGTCAAAAGTGATATGCCATGCTCGGACTGCATATTTTTCATGTAGCTACACTTGGCGAGGTTAGAGTTTTTTAAGCTGAACCTCACCACTTCTCCCCGTCTCTTTATGCGTTCTGTGTTTATCTATTTTGACGTACTTGGTAGCCTCCCCCACCAACATCTATAGTTTGTAACAAGATCTTTAAACTTATCAATTTAATTTTGGGTCGTGCTTTTAAGAAACCATTTTTCAATCTCGAATCTCGTATTTAAAATCAGATAAGAGTTAGTTTCTACTTTTAAAAAATTGCCTCTATTCGTCTACAAAACGACAACAAAAAGTGCAGAACCCTATCATTTGTTGTACAATCGAAGTCAATCGATCAACACACGCTTTAACAGAATCGCCGAAACACTCGAATTCCCCACTAATATCTATCCTCGTTTCCCATATATGAAACATGACATCCCATCAACACCCCCGACTACCAACCACAAAGACACACTGTTACGGTACCCACTCGCAACGAACACCCCAAAGACAGCTATAGGAAGCTACTAATTACTAAGCCACCTTGCGAACGAAATGACACCACTCTGCTGCCAGTCGATTGAGCACAAACCTTGTGCACGGAGCAACAGAAAGAAGAAAAAAAAGTTGTTCACCCAAAGGCAATGTGATTGCTGACTCGTTTTGCTTTTGTCCTGTCGCTTCAATTCCGTTTCCGTTGTACTACTACTAGTCAGGAACCGGTAGGTGGATAGGTAGATAGGTACCTGCTACTAAACTAATTCACTTTGTGTTGCCGGTGAACAGCAAACGACACGACACCCGATTTGTCCTCGGTCCTGGCTGGCTGACTGGCTGGCTGGTGGTTGGGTTCATCACCAGCCAGCCAGCCAGGCGGTCCTCTCCGGCCAGTCAAGTAAGTTTCGGGAAGGGATTTATTTAATTCCTTCGTTTCGTTCCGGATCCCGTCCTTCGTCGCTTCAGTGGTGACCGGACCGCAAAACACCAACACACACAGTTCCAGCACAGCAGTGCCCTTTCCACCGAGGTGCAGCCAGCCGGTGGCTTATTTGATCCAATAACTTTTATCTCTTGACCACTTTATTTAATTCAGTTTCAATTTAGTTTTCCGTGCAACTTTAATTTGTAGCTGAAATGGATCTTTTGACAGGTATGGTGCGGGGCGGGGATGTTCCGCGCGAGGGGGATTTCGATACAGAAGCATTTTCTCGGAGATGTGCAATAAATGTGATCATGACGACGTCACCCGGGCGAACCAAAGTGAGTCTTCCGAGTAGGAACGATAATGGCAATCGAGCAGCGCTTTTTGAAGCGGACTCCGGTTCTTCGACCGACCGTCGGAAGAAGATAAATGGCAACCCGCCGGAAAGTTGAAAGACGTGGCTGGCAAAGGGCAAGGGGTGGTTCGTACAAAATCCAAGTCGCAATTTATTGATTAGAACAGAACACAATAACGCTCGCGCGCTGATGCCCTGTCTTTTGCGATTAATTTTTGCAACTTTCCAATTTTCTTTTCCGGTTTTATCAGGAAGCACACAATAGCCGCCGGGTGCGGACCGGTGCATTGCAGTTCTTCTTGGTTGATCGGATTTGAAAACTGGTTGCCGCGCGCACAAGAGAGCGGGTAAAAGAAGGATTCAATTTCAAGATTTCAATTATAACTTTCCCCGTTGTGCCCAGTCGGGAATCGGGAGGGACCCGAGATTTGGATTGTTTGAAAAGTTATTACGGAGCTTTTATTTTTTTTCCCTATTCATAGATCGCTCCAAAGTTGGCTGCTTTCTATTGAAATTCATTTTAATTCGATTAGGGCGAATTGCGTGCGAGAGTGCTACTTTATGCGAATTTTCAATGGGCAACAGTTGTTATGGTTTTTATGCAGGCACTAGTTGGGTCGAAATTTTCAGGTTCGGGTCCGGCCTTTGTCCGGGTATTAAATAACAAATTAGTCACACGTGAGTGCAAATGTTTGTTTTCCTACGCATAACATAACACGATTAACACTGCTTAAATTGCAAATCTAGAATGACCTCGTCGATTGCCGCTTGCGTAGCTCCCGAACGCAGCTGAAAACCGCGTTAAAGGTATCATCATAAATTCAGCACAAAATACTGCCATGAATAAATTAATAAGCATTTTACTCACTTCCTAATGAATACCTTTGTGAATTAATTATTGATATTTTGCCACAGCAGCCCATAATTTCCAATCAATACCGTTGACCGCCGCTCGAAAGTTGACTTCCGCCCCGTTCCGGGACACGACCCGCTAAGTCGGGCCGTAGTTGGCTGACACGAAAACGAAATCATATTAATATCTGACCTCATTCATCCGCTTTTGATATCACGAATTCACCGCAGTGCGGTTTTGTTTTGATGAAATAATAGAATCAGCACTCGATCAATCTATACAGTGAAGGGAAGTGGGACAGTTCCTTCTTTTCCAACCGAACGAGTATGTTCAGGGAGGGAATAAAAAAATCTGCTAGCTACAAAATAGAACATTTCTAGAACCCGAATAGAAAAATTTGTCACCCACAACTTTTTGGAAAACTTTCAGCCGATCTAAGTTCATTCGGATAAGTTAAAAAACTTATAGCCAAGAACTCATTTGACACTTTTTTAATTTATTCTACAAAATGGTTGTTTGTTTTAATGGTATAAACGGCAGAATATTAGTAGATGATAAATTTCGCCCTCAACAGACCGGGTAGGGCAAATATTAATACCCAATTCTTAAAACCTTATAACTAAAGGTTACTGGCACCGGTTTATTGACAAGTTTACGATAGAAACGTTGATAAGATGTTGCTTTTTATAAAGCAAATAAAAATATATTTACCAGAAAATTTCTACAAAGAACCCAAGACGCTAGGCAAAATTTTAAAATTTCCGATATAACTAAATCCGACATCTCAGTAATTTTCTAAGTGGATCCAAAAGTGTTTCCTTACGACGGCTTTTCGCTTCATGTTCAAACCGGCAAGTTCGTCAGCAAATTGACGGAATAAAAACTTCGCGCGATTAGACTCTCTGTCGCATAAAAGAATCGTTCATATTAAAACATCGATTAAAATAGAGTATTTTGCAGAGAGCGCGGTGTATACCATAGGGTGACCAGAAAAAATTAGACTAAGTTAGTTTCGGTTCAGAATTTGAGCAAAATCGGTCATCATTTATCTCTTTACTAGAGCGGACTAGGGCTTGAATGAAAAAAATCATCGTCGCACTATGGGGTAACTAGGCCGAAAACCTGGATAAAATTATTTTCTGCTGTTCTATATATTATTTTGCAATTATAATTCAAGAGAAGCTTAAATATTTGATCTTGAGCACATTTTACATAAAAAATCCACCTAACAGTGTGAAATTTGTTTTCATCTAATATTTCTTCAAAAACTCGATCTAAATGAAACCATTGTGAATGGTGGCTATAGTAACATTCGAAGGACGATTTTCTAACAAATATAATTTTCTAGATTATATTTGTTCAATGGAGACAATACATAAATTACCTTGTTTTATTTATGATCATTCCAAAACTTGTTATGTTATTTTTCTCAAAGCAAAAAGTAATATTTTTAAAGGAGACGATATTTAACTGATTACTACAGAAACTGCTGCTTTGTATGCATGCATTCAATATTACAGTCACAATAATGCTGTTCGTCATTGTGTATGTATGTTTTGTTCAAAGCTTGAGGTGTGGATGTAAATGACCGCCAAAGAAAATATTTGTGTCGACATAGATGAAAAATTACTAAAATCTCATTCTCTTGGAAAATAGTAAATTCAAGAAAAAAAAACACTTTCAATTTATCTATGAACAAAAGAAATTATACTATGTATACTATGAACAAAAGCAATAAAAAACTTTTTTCGGAAGTGCTACTGTATAGTGAAGCTAAGTGTGTAACGATAACATTCCTCGATGACTCTTTGTTCCTCATCTACAAGTTCTACCGCTGGTTTGAAAAGGTGAGGAGGGAGGGAGGTGAGGATTTGTCATCGAAAATTTATGACTATTTTAAACGGTAAACAATTTACGAAACTGGTAAGAAATCTTAGCAGGTTAAATAAAACTTATGGTTGCTTATAATGTTTGATAAAAAGCACCAAAATTATGAAAAAAACTACAATTTTCAAATTGCTCTAGAACCAACGGTCGGATGAGTATTCACCTGCGATGGACTTACAATAGCCGATAGTTTCGAATGCTTTCAACCTTTTATCTTAATTTGACTTAATTTGATAACTTTTTCAATTGCGAAATAGTACTAAAATCACAAAACAAACAATTACCTTTTTTGTCAAAACAAAATAGTTTGCCTTTTTTATTTCGTTATATCCAGCATTAGAGTAGGTCATTAGAAACGTTTCCTAGTATAATAATACTACATTGATTGTATTGTTCAATTTCAGTAGAAACTGTTTTCTATTGCCTGATTTAGTAGAAAAAACGTGTTTATTTTTAATAATGTTTGACCGTGTGTCACAAATTTAGACCAAAGTTTTTAGTTATCATTTCAATGGTACATGATGTAGAAAATATTGAGGAATGTTGAAAAAATATAGTTTGATTAAAAAGTTAGAAATTTTTTTTCTCTATTTTGTCCAACTTTTTGTTCTAGCCATCCCATAGTGCGTCGTCTAAATTTACGAACAAAAAGCACAGAGCTTCGCTGCTAGGTGGCGTTACAAAACGTTTCAGTACAATCAAGCTTATGATTGTTATAGAAATTGTTATACCCAACCACTTTGTCGGGGAGTTGATCCTAGAAAGTTATAGGGTTCTTTTGAAATGTTATCTGCTCAGGAGGACATAGTGACTTTTTCTCATTTGGTAATGATGCATTTTTTTGAAGACTGCCCATCAATTGTGTACCAACCTATCACCAACATAACAGTTATGATTCCTTCTTGTACTTGAGATTGGTATGTGCATTTTGTTGTTAGGCCCTTTGCATACCCTCATAACTTCTGTCGATGGACTCGAATCATCTTGCATACTTCGATGAATCTAATTGGAATTATTTTTCATATGAGAATCTCAGACAAGACGGTATTAGCACGCTTGCCGCGGTACCTGGTGGTGAAATTTTGTAATACTTTTCTCCAAATATTTTATAACTTTTCCATTCAAACTTTTATCCGCTTTGGAACATGGGTGAATGTTAACCGATTTGGAGTGTTATCTCGGATGGTATGGGGAGTTCGTGGCTTTACTTTTGGACAGAATTCTGAAGTAATTCTCAAATTCCTAATATCTTAATATACGATTTATAGAAACTTGTGAAAGAAAAGCAACGTACATTCACTAGTATTCCCCAGCCCGCGGTTCAATGATTTCCAACTGAACTTTCTCTCAATCGCTTTTTGGGAGAAATACAGCTGAAATCGGTTGCTGCGTTTGGACCGGAATTCTTTTAGCAATAATTTGGAATATGGTTCTAGTTCAGTCGGAATCAATTGATGCTGGACAGGAGCGAACCCAGAAAAAACTTTCGGGAGGGGTCCGAAATTTTGAACATTGTACAATACGTTATGTACTAAATCCTCATTTAATGAGAATCAGTTTCGGTGGTCAAATTTAGTTTGAAATGATTTTAAAACTAATATAAAATTGAAAACAAATAAAAATTTCTCAACAAGTTGAAAATTTCCGGAGAGGGTTCGGACCCCCAGGACCCTGGATCCGCCACTGTTTCTTGATATTCTGAAGAATAGTTCCTCTGAAATTCGAAAAACCGGTCGGATTCGGGTTGTCCAATTAATTAGTTCAGGTTATTAAAATTTTTAATGCTAGGGTCCAGGTACGCTAATCACAAAAATTTTGGGTTCATGTTGGACTCAGTTAATTTTTAAACTAGCGCATCTAGGATCTAGGGTTGGATCATTGTCATTTTGAATTTCTCGAATTTCGGATCGGGTTTCGGTTCTTCAATTTAAACCTTCTCGTGTTTAGTTCAGGTTTTTCAAATTTCAAATTTTCAAGTGCGATTTTTTAGCACTAAATTCTTGTCTTTCCCGATGGTATGAGTTCCTCAATTTTCAAATTTTTATGTACGTGTTTTAGTTTTTCGTATTTTGGGATCGTGCCGCGTCCAGCTTTTTTTTAATTTTTAGTTCTTGGGTTATTCAATTTAATAATTTTTGCATTTAGGATAAAGTTCATGTTCCTCAAATTCATAATTCTTAGGTATCCCAATTTTCAAGCTTTCAGGTTTCGGATTGGGTTCAGAATCCTAAATTTAAAAGTTTTCGGGTGTCAGGTTCATCAATTTAGAAATCCTGGCGTTTCAAAGCGAGTTGTGGATTATCAGTTTCAAAATTTTCGGGTTCAAGTCCGGGTAGGGTTCTTTAATTCGAAATTTTACAGGTTTCGGGTTGGGTTCGGCTCTCTCAAATTTAAAACTCAGGTTGGTGTCCTAAAAATTTTAAATTTTTGAGCTAGGGTTCTTTAATTTTAACAATTCTCAGATTACAGGTCGCGTTCGAGTTCCTCAATTTTAAAAATCTCTGGGTTTGGGTTAAAGTTTCAGTTTCTCGATTTAACAAATTTCAAAATTTTCGGGTTTCGGGTTCCGCCGGATTTCAAAATTTAAAAACCTTCAGGTTTCGGATCCGGTTTGGGTTCATCAGTTTTGAAATGCTCGCGTTTCAGAGGAAATGGTGGCTTCTCAGTTTCAAAATGTTAACGGTCGGGTAGGGTTATTCAATTCGAAATTTTTCGGGTTTCGGGTCGGGTTCGGCTTACTGAAATTTAAAGGTATTGGGTTCGGATTTTTTCAAATTTAAAATTTTCGACTTCGGGTTCAATTTTAAAACTACTCAGATTTTGGGTCGCATACAGATTTCTCAATTTTAGAAATATCGGGTTTTGGGTAGGGTTCGGTTTTTTCAATTTTAAAAATTGTTGGATTTCGGAGAAGGATTAAGCTTCTCCATTTTTTAAATTTTTGGGTTTGAGATGAAGTTTGGGTTTCTCAATAAAAAAATTATTGGATTTTTAATTTGCTAATTTTCGGGTCCCGGGTTGGGTTCAGATTCCAAAATCTTCGGATCCGGTTTGGTTTTATCAGTTTTGAAATGCTCGCGTTTCAAGTGGAGAGTTGTGGCTGCCCAGTTTCAAAATTGTCGGGCTCAAATTAGGGTAACCCGAGCAAAGTCCAACATCAAAATTACAGCAAATAAACAACATATTTTGATATCAAGCATCAAATTGAAATCTTATTTTGATATCAGTTTAAACTTTTTCAGATATGACATCATATTTTGATCTCATTTTGATGTGCTTACATTTTTAGAAAATAATGTTTGTTTCTATTTCTTCGACAAACATCAAATTGAGTACTTATTTTGTTATCAATGAAATATTTCACCATCTCAATGAGTTTTCAATTTGCTTTCACTGATAGCATAAATAGTTTTCTGTTTGATGTCATAGTGCAATTTTTCTGCTTTCGATTTTGATCTTTTAACCGTTAAAACGACCAAAATGATAACAAACTGAGCAATCATTCCCTACTGCATCACAACATCAAGTTTAGTTCTCAATTTGTTATCAGACTCTGCTCGGGAAGGTTTTTCAATTCGAAATTTTTCAGGTTTCGGGTCAGATTCGGCTTCCTCAAATTTAAAACTCTTGGGCTCATGTTTTTCAAATTTAAAATTTTCTACTTCGAGTTCTTCAATTTTTAAAATCTCGGGTTTCGGGTGGAGCTCAGGTGTTTCAATTTCAAAATTGTTGGGTTCGGGTAAGGTTTGGGTTCCTCAATTTTGAAATTCTTGAGTTCGTCTTAGGTTCCTCAATTTTGCAATTCTTGAGTTCGTCTTGGGTTACGTTTGGATTCCGAATTGATAAAGTTTAGGTTGGCGATGAGGTTTGGGTTCCCCAATTTTAAAATTCTTGGATTTCAGATCGGGTTCGGATTCCCAAATTATAAAATTTTCTGGTTTCGAATTAATCAATTTTGAAATCCTCGCATTTCAGGTGGAATTCAAACCACCCGAATTTAAAATTCTTGGGTTTGGGTTCCAACATTTATCAGATTTCGAATTGGGTGCAGGTTATAATTCTTCAAATTTTAAATTTTCGGGTCCAGCTTCCTCAATTAACCCTCCGGAAATCGCGCAAATGGCCTACTGAACGAGCAGCCGTTGGTGCGCTAAGACGATTTCGGTAGATTTTCAGAGCAACGCGACTTCCGGAAGGTTAAAAAAAATTCTCAGGTTTCGGATCGCGTTCACGTTTCTCAATACTAAAAACCTCGAATTTGGGGCGAGGTTCAAGTTTTTCCAATTTAAATTTATCGGTTTTCGGGTGAGGTTGGGGTTCCCTAATTTTAAAATTTTTGGACTGGTTTGGGTTCTTCAATTTAAAAACTTTCTTCGGTCACAAACCGAGTTGGAATTTTACAATTTTTAAATTTATAATTTTCGGATTCGGTTTCCGGTTTATCAATTTTCAAACTCTTGAATTCGGATCGGGTTCGGGTTTGCCACATTTCAAATTCATGGGTTAGGGTTTCTCAATTTTGAAGTCTCGAGTGCGAGTTGAGTCGTAAGTTTTCAGTTTTCCAGGTTTAAAGTTATTCAGATTTTGGCTGCATCAATTTAAAATATTCGGGTTTCGGTCGAGGCTCGGTTTTCTTAAGTCTAAAATACTTGGGTTACGGTTCAGTTTTGGTTAACCAGCTTTGGGTTTGGGTCCTTCAAGTTTAAATTTTCGAGTTCATGTTTGGGTAGGATTTGAGTTTCCCAATTTTGAAATTTTCGGGTTCGGGTCGTGTTTGAGATATATCAATTTAAACGTCTCGTTCGGGTTCAGGTTTTTCAAATTTTCAATTGTCAAACTTAAATATTCTGGGTTCGGTGTACTTATCTGGTTCCTCAATTTTTTGATTTCTCTTTTTTGAGTCGGTTTAGATTTCCTTAATTTTAAAATTATCGAGTTGCTGGTGAGTTGGGAATCCGAATTATAAAATTCGTAGGGAGTTGTGGCTCCTTGGTTTCAAAAAGGTCGCGTTCGGGTAGGGTTCTTCAATTCGAAATTTATCAGGTTTTGGGTCGGGTTCGGCTTTCTCAAATTTAAAATTTTTTGAGTACGGGTTCTTTAATTTTTAAAATTCTAGGATTTCGGGTCGCGTTCGGATTTCTTAATTTCAAAAATCTCGGGTTTAGGATGTGTTGCGTTGTCGGGTAAGGTTTGCGTTTCTCAATTTTGAAATTCTTGAGTTCGTGTTCCGGTTTTACACTTTTCAAAGTCTCGGATCCAAGCCGGGCTTGAGTTGTTTAATTTTTAATACTCGGATTCGGATTTGAACATGTTTGGGTTTGGGATGAATTTATGGTTCCTGAATTTAAAAATTGTTGAGTTTCTTAATTTTAACTTAATTCTTGGGCTTCGAGTTGGGTTCATCAAATTAATCCTCGTGTTTCAATTGAAATTTGGACTCCCCATTTTAAAATTCACGGGCTCGGGTCCGGTTTGGATTCCTCAACCAAAATTTATCAGGTTTCGAGTTGGGTCAGGTTCCTCCTTCTGGTTAAAATTCTTGAGCTCAGGTTTTTCAAATTTCAAATTTTCGTGTTCGGATTCTTCAATTTAAAAAATTTCATGTCTCTAAATTTTAAAAATCTCAGATTTCAGGCGAGGTTTGGGTTCTTCAATCATTAAAATGTTTGGTTTCGGGTCTGCCTTGAGATCCTCAATTTAAAAATTTTCAGTTTCAATGCGAGTTGGAACTTTACAATTTTATAACTTTCAAATTTTAAATTTTTGGATTCGACTTCCGGTTTATCAATTTTTAAAGCCTTGTATTCGGGTCGGGTTTGGATTTGCAAAATTTCAAATTGATTGGTAAGTTTTATAATTTTCAAGTGTGGTACGGGTTCTTTGTAAATTTTTGAGCTCAAGTTGAGTCGTCAATTTCAAATTTTTAGATTTTAAATTATTCAGGTTCCTATTGCTTCAATTTTAAAATACTCGGCTTTCGGTCGATGCTCGGTTTTGTCATTTCTAAAATTCTCAGGTTACGGTTCTTTGAATTATGCGTTCGGGTCCTTCAAGTTTAAATTCTCGGTTTCGGGTTTGGCGAATTCCGAATTCTCAGGTTTAGGTAGGATTCGATTTCCTCGGGCCGGGTTTGAGTTTTTCAAAATTTCGTGTACGACTTGGGCTCAGGTTTTTCAAATTTAGAATTTTTAGGTTCGGGTTCGCCAAACTTAAATATTTTGGGTGCGGGGATGAGTTAAGATACCTCAATTTTTTAAATTCTCTTTTTTCGGGTCGGCTTAGAGTTCTTTAATTTTAAAATTATCGAGTTTTAGGTAAGTGAAGGGTTCTGAATTTCAAAATTCTCCGCTTCGTGTTTGGTTAAGATTCTTCAATTTTAAAGTTCTCAGGTTTCGGATCAGTTTCGAGTTCCTCAGTTTCGAAATTCTTCGATTTTGGATTCTTTAATTTTAAATTTGTCGGGATTTGATCAGTTTTTTTTTCTAACTTCAAACTCGGGTCCGGACAGGGTTCAGTTTTTTTTACAATTTTCGAGATCTCAGGTGAGATTTGAGTTCCTTAATTTTAAAATCCTTGGGTTAGTTTCAATTTTAAGTCGGTCGGTTAGATTTCTTGAGTTTTAAATTTTCCGGATATCGAGACGGGCTCGAGCACAATTTTAAAATTCTTGGGACTCTGGTTCTTCAATTTTAAAATTCTCGGGATGGTGTCTGGTTTCGGTTCTACAATTTAAAACTTTTCAGGCTCAAGCCGAATTCAAATTATTCAATGTTAAAACTTTAGAATTAGCTCCGGTTTCTCAAATTTCAAATTCTTGTGTCCGGTTCGAGTTCGGGTTTGTCAAATTTCAAATTTTCGAGTTCGAGTTCTTCAATTTTATAATATGTAGGTTCCGGGTCGCGTTTGTATCGCTCCTTCAATACTAAAATTCTTGAGTTCGAGTCCGGTTTGAATCCTCCTAGTTCAAATATTTCGGGTGTTGGGCTACTCAACGTTGAACTTCTCGGATTCTTCAGTTCTTCAATTTCGAAATTCGTGAATTCGGATCTTGTTTGCTTTTTTGGTTTTAAATTTTCCGAATTTCAAGATGAGTTCTGGCTTTTCAATTTAAAAGAACTGAATTTTGAAATTCTTAGGTGCGAATTAGGTTTGGGTTACTCAATTATGAAATTTTTGGCTTTAGGTCCAGTTAGGGATGTTCAATTTTAAAATTTTCGGTTCAGGTGCGGTTTGGGTTGTTCAACGTAAAATTTGTCGGGTAGTGATCGGGTTGCGTAGTTCTCGTGTTCAGGTTCCGGTTCTACAAATTCCAAACTCTCTGGTTCCGGGTTAGGTTCGGGTGTTTCAAATATTTATATTCTCGGGTTCTGGTCTTGTTTGAGTCCCACAGTTTCAATTTTCGAGTTTAGATATGGGGCGGTGGCCAGTTATTTTCGCCTACATGCCTTATCACCTATTTTATATGGTGATTCATTAACAGTACTATCTTTGAAAGTGAGCCACCATGGTTATGCAACTATTTTTTCTAATCTTTTTTTATTTCAAACAAATAGTAGTTTTTATTTTGTTATTTTCAAAATTGCACATATTATCTTATATGTAATTTTAAATGTTCCTTGGTTGTATGGCATTGTAGGGGAACACGCATCCGCGGGTTGATGCCAATCAAGCTGACATTTCTTTGGACTGACCAAACTAATTTCTTCGTGTGCCTCGGGAATGCGCATGGTCTTGTCTGAGTGAACTTTTGAAGCAGACATTTACAATTCGCTATAAGTAGCGAAATCCAGCTAACAATTTTCGGCAAGTTAAATCATGTTCATCACAATAATTTTCTTCATTGAATTGAGTGCTTTTATATACTTTTGAGCTGTCCTGCCGCAAAATTAGTAGTACTCGAATTCGAAACGGTAAACTACAATGAGCAGAAAGCTGAAATTCGCCAAAAACGTAGATCTGAGAGTGTTAGGGATCGTTTATTACTAATAAAAAAAATGAAAAGAGCTGGAACGCCTGAAAAAAAGATTTCACAGACGCTAAGGCTTGATTTATGAAAAAAACATGATTTCGCTTGATTTAGGAATGTCGAAAGTAGTCTTAACTTGTGGTCCTACTACTCTATTCTCAATTGAATAGTCTAAGAAAAATCAGAGATGAACAGCAGCAATTCCATTGATGCTGATTGTCGATAGGTTTTCAGTGGTTTTCTTTTGTCGGTTCTCACGGAAAAGGTGGACAAGTCTGTCTTTACCAGGAGGCATGTTGGTAGACTTGAGTGATTCGTAATTATGCGTCCTATGCTCGACCCCTGCCAACAGAAGACAAAAGACTAGCCTGTAGGATATTAAGACTGTTTCTAACGACTCTGCCACTTATAGTTTTTCCTATCAGTATACTTCACATCCTTGCTCTCTCTTGAGTACTATGGCTCTAAATTTTCTAAACTTTCCCTACCCAGTAATCTCTAGCTAATTGAATGTCGTTAAAAAGTCAATCGATTATAGATATCAGATTAGCTCACAATTTAAGCAATGCTCCCTCGGCCGGCTATTTGTAATTCAAAATGCTGTAGTTTAGGGACAATTACTCTCGGTGGCTGGCTACCCAGAGTTTAAACACAAGAAAAATGTAACTAAATATCATTTCGCTCTGAATATTCATGTACTCGACAATGACAATTGCCATACAATCGGTTTACTGAACTCAAAAGAGATGTGACATGTTACAAGCAAGATGAGCTTGAATGCTTCTGCCAATATGATATGATGGTTAGTATGCATTCTACTAATAGCACCATGCTTCACAACGCAACTGCAAAGATTAGCATTCTGAGAGATTACCCGACGGAAGAGTTTGTTCCAGAACAAGCACGATATTCCAACAGCTAAATCGAATCAAATTCTGAGTGTACTTATTTTCAGCCCGCAGACCCCCAAACCCGGTCCCACATCTTGCAATCAGAATCTTTCTGATGAATGGCAGACACCTACATGCGCCGATAACCATTCCTCAATCTATTCCTCATCTCCCTCCCCCCCCACATCAATCCTGTCAATTCGCCAGAATACCCAACCCAACCCCACCCCGACCGACCGACCGACCTCCATCACTCACCAGGACAAGACAAGAAGGCGGACCGTTCCGAAGAATGCATCTGTATCCAATCCATTCATCCATCAATCCATCTATCAATCAATTTGTACCTCATTCGAGTATATGTGGATGTGCTCGGGTCTACCTTTCATCCCGTGGCTCTGTGTCGTCTTCTTTCTGAGACTCAGGAGCTTATCCTTAGCGCAATCCATCTATCCATCCGTCTGCACTCGGCTCGGCAACCGACCTATCGGGGACTGAGATCTGTACGTGAGTGAGCATAAAACAGCCTTAATTTACATACAGGTAACCAGCTGCTGATGTGCCGTTGTCATCCTTCATCTTCCGCTCATCTGAGCTCCGCGTTCCGACCAACATAGCTAACACACACGCACACCGGAATTGAGATTTTAATTTACGATCGGTTTATGACGGGTGCAAACTCAAAAATCGCTGCCAGCAGCAGATTAGGAGCGTCGGCAGTTTTAACTGGAAAGGAGACAGATCCTGGACGTGGTCTTGCGTGGGTTTTTGCAGGAACCTTTTCCACCCGACCCGGATGGCGATAGATGAAGGCAAACAGCCCCGGTGAAAGCAATTTGCGCAATGTGTTTTCCAAGGCGGGGGTCTTGCAATTGTGCTGCGTGCAAATGCTCGAGTTTGATGCTTGATGGATGGAAAATGGTTAGCACTTGTCGTTTGAGGTTGAGGAATTGACAGGACAAAAATAAGAGTCCGACGGACGTCGGGGAACTAATATTCCGCAGCACGGAGAAATGGGTTAGCGATTGCATGACAGGATTTCCATCCAACGGTGGTCACTTAGGAAAATTTGAAAGCTGTGCCAATGATTCTATCATTTTGCTTAATTTTCGGATTGGACTTTTTGACAATTTTCAACTTACCGTTTATGATGGCCATCATCAGATTCCTTAACCCTGGGCAACAGGTTTATATGTAAATTTTCCTAAAACTTCTAAACATTTCGAACAAAAGAATTTAAATGGAATACTGAATTAATCGGTGGATTTAATTGACAGAGTTGTCCCTAAACTTTCGGATCTCCCCGTTACGAACCGGGTCGATCCATAGTTAGCTCCCATTCAAAGCCAGTAACCAGAACCAGAAAATAATCTATGCAGTAGCTCCAAAAGTAAATTACATCCCAAAGTACTAAATGCTCCCCACACACCGCTCCCAATTCCGAATCGGAAAGTTTCTCGCAAAACCCAAAACACAACCGTCGACTCGAATGAAGTTAGCTGCTCGGAACACCGACCCTGGCCGCTGGCCCGAGCTGCTTGGCACCGTTTAATGTAATAATGATTGTCTAATCTAAATAAAATCTCCAATTTAGAAATTAATATATTATTTCTATTGTGTGGTATGTGCTCTTTCGGAAGGCACCGGCCGCTTAGGGGAACGAAACAGTCTCACTGATGGCTAATGGGTGCAACTTTGCCGCCACAAACGGGGCCTGTACATGTGTGAGCTTGTCCGTGTTTGTGTGTGTACCGGGTTATTTACACTTTTCCACGAATTTTCCCGTCAGTGTGTGAAACGATCCTGAAGGGAGTTTCAATTTCATTTATGTGGCTTGTGAAGCTGACCCATCCTATCTATCCTACCGGCTTTCATGCTGTTGTCCGAGCTCCGGAGGCCAATTCTGACAATGATGATTGTAGTTCTGTTCTTGAATAAGGGTTATGAAAAATGAAATTTTCGGTGAGGGTGCACTGAGCGGTGGAACCCGTAACCCGGTGCGAGTTTTCGAAAACAGGAATGTGTCGAGCGGGTGGATCCATAAATCGAATTAAATCACCGCTGCGCACTTACTCTACGGCAGGGGATCTGGTTCTGTGTTGAACTGCCACAATTGCTAATTCATAATTCGTGCAGGGTGCACAATTTTGCGTCGCCGAGCATGTCGCTCTGGTGTAAATTATCATAATAGCTTATTTTTGCAACCTGATTCGGGCTCAACAAAATAGGAAGCGACCGCGCCCTGCGCCGACCATACTACGATTGGGGATGTGCAGACTCATCGCGTTACGGCGATTCAGTTGAATTGATCCCTAATTGGCCCCCCAAAGTCGAAGCTTGCTTATGGTTACGCACTGGGCGCTTCCGCTGCCATCATCCCGATGGTCCGACGGTACATTTGCAATGTGGAGCCCTATTTGCTGATTCGGCGGCGATGATGATCATGATGATGTTGTCAATTCAGAAATTCAATTTTCAGCGCATTATTTCCGTTGAAATGTATGTGACTGGCGCGGAATTCATTTTGTAATACTTTCAAAGTACGCCTCCACCCCCACCCCGGCGGGATGTTGTTCCGATTGTGTGTTGAATTAAATCCTGTTTGTTCTGTTGAGATGAGGATACGAGGAACTGCTGGCGTCGGTAAATAGATTTGTTTATCGTGGCAGCCGTCAGGGTGAAACTGAGAAAAAAAAACAGGAAATCAATTGAGGACAGATCGTGCCCGGATGGGTTAATTGAAATTGACGGATGCTCTTTTCGAATTGTGATCAGGCAAATGGTTGCACATGGTTTTGAGATTAGTAAATTCGTTAATTATGCAACTAATATTTGCTGAAATTCTAGTGGGCGGATAGTAAGTTTTTCGACGTTTTTTTTTTTTTTAAATTGCCGTAAATTTCACAAAGAAAACCTCGCTCTTTGTCACCCGTTACAAATCGCTTGTCAAACAAGGTTCTTTTGAAGTAGAATACTTAAAACGTTTCAATATAGGGGACAGAGTTTCAAAATTTTCGGCCGTGATTTTATTCAAATTTATGAGCGTAAATATCTGCCGGCCGTTGAACTGAATGAAAAAAGGCTTGCACTATCTGATTGATTTTATCGAAAACTTAGTAAATAATTTCGCAGAATTACAATTACTGAAAATAACGGTAATAATCGACAGATGCTCTTGAAATCCAATGTGTTTCCACTCCTGGGAACTGACCGAAGCGACAGCTTACCCACCCCCTTGCCATTCCCACTGCGAGTCCGCCAGTCCACTCGAGCACTACCTCCTATTTATAACCTCAGTAGTACCAGACTCGATCAAAGGCCAACCAAGGACTTAACCTCCAACACGTCATCCGAAATCGCTAGCTACCTAGTCAGGGAGATAGCCTTCTATGGGACATTGACCTTGTTCGTGGTGGTACCGACCATAGTCGACGAGCATCCGGCGGCTGTCGATTCAGTACACCCTCCCCCTCATACTTTGGCAAAAATGGGTTTCCATTTATAATCGACGGTAATTCAAAGACGTACCACATAATTTGGGGCAGTTCAGATATCGATTTGAGAGGCACCGAATCGAGGGAATACAAATCTGCGAGTACTTAATGAAGAAAATCGCCCAGCATTTGCACGATCTGCAGGGAAGAGGTGTTAGATTTAACTCTCTGCTCTGACAGTATTACGCATGAGTTAGAAAACTGGCTCGTACCCAAACAGCTTCATCCCTCATTATCTGATTATAAGTACACCATTATTGATTATTTAAACGTCTCGCTAGATATCGTAACATATCGTAATCCCAAATGAACGAATTGGGCTTGGCGACTAGGTTACATGGGTATTTTCCAACGATTGAATCTCCAAACAACTTGGATGAGATAGTGGTTAAAAAAAAATTACTCCTAGTAGCAGAAGCTTGTCCGCTTCGAATTATGGCAGTTATGTAGAGGAGCTTGGAATCTAAGACACAGAGACGGGTCGGAGACGTTTAAGTTGGCTCGCAAGGCATTCAGAAATGCTCTTTGATCCTCTGAGTGAAGTGGTTGAAAAAGTCTCTGAACAAATATCTGAAACCTTAACAAAATTAGTAAATTACGAAAGATAGTTTACTTACTGCTAATGGTGAATACTCGTCTGACGAAGATGTAGTACTCAACAGTTTTTTTTATTTTCACACATTTTCTGCACTATACGAAGCCTTTACTGGCGACTACCTCTGAGTTCTGTTCAGATAGTTCTGATTCTTGGGTGACTCGTAGAATCACGACAACCGAATGGATCAAATAGATGATTGAAAGTTTTTCTGCGTATAAGTGTCCGGGACAAGGTGGAATGATTCTAGTTCTATTTCAAAAAGGATATGAACACTATAAGAATATGTGTAAAAAGTTCTTACCTGTAGTCTTGCAATAGGATTTCATTGGTGTGATGGAAAATAATTTTAACATTCATTCCCAAAGGTGGCCGCGTCATTTATGAGGACTATAATCAAGACGTTAGCTTGGGCGAACACCCGCTGCATGCTATGCAATATGCATATCAACGGGCGAAGACTACTACCAGTCTTTTACACAATGTTGTCCACAGCATTGAAAAAGATTTCCAACGAAAGCAATCAAGCTTAGGAGTTTTTATTGATATTGATGGTGCTTTGACAACGTTTCTTGCGAATCCATTTTGGAAGCCGCACGTGGTCATAGAGTATCTTCATATGCCACGAACTTGATACACGCAATGCTTAGTAACCGACATCTGTGCTCCATGTTAAGTCAAGTAGAGATAAGGAAACTGAGTGTCTGCGGAAGTCCTCAAGGTGGTGTGCTGTCACCACTTTTATTGAAACCTTGTCGCCGATGGCTTCTTGAGGAAACTTGATGAGCTTGGGTTTCCGACACATGAATTCGCCGATGATTAGTATATAATGATCACCGGAATTTGCATTAACACACTTTTTGATTCGATACAGCAAGCCTTAGTTGTCGTTGAGTAATGGTGTCTTCATGCTGGACTATTAGTTAATCCAAATAAAGCATCAATGTAGCTATTGTCCCTAACCCAGTGAGTTAAAGAGCTACAGGCTTTATCAGTAGAGCCCATTATTCCTTCGGGAGTGAAGAATGCAGGCTTTTGATTGTTGTCATTGTTATGTCGTTTTCAATTTCCTACCCTTTTTTTCACCTCCCTTTCCCTTCCCATCAGGAACGTGATGAGTCGACATGGCAAGGCACAAATCTACGAAAAACATGGGGAACGTGTCAATCGAGCCAATATATTCTGATTCCTGATTCGTGATTCGTTAGGGATGCTGGACTTTACCGAGTCAAGCTCAACAGAACAGAGTCCCATATCACGAAGCAGAGATACTATTGGCAAGCCGAAACCTCTTAGCAACCTCCCCTGTCAGAGGACACGACGAAAGAGCGTCCGAACGCCCATCTTTTCGGACTCAACCAACTGCGGACCACAGACTCTGTTCTGACAATTGCAGCATATCAGTCAATGACAATGACTCCAACTCCCGGTTCACACTCAAAATATGAACGGCCTCCGGGGTTTCTTGGGATCTTACAGCCACAAATCACTCAACTTCAATCAATATGCTTGGCTCTCAAAGAAACCCACATTTCGGGACGGGACTAATCCCGGACTATGGTTGGGCAACCGGTACCCGTGGCAGACTGGAATCCGGACCAATTTCTTATCGGCACCAGTACAACTCGATACGGAGCTTACAGTCCTGGCACGAATCATATCCTATCCATTCAGATGTACACCGTACGGTGGCCTCCTTCTACATCCCCGCCAGAGTGCGCAATATCGTTTCAAAACTGAAGAACATGTTGGAGCAACTAGATACCCCTTGTTGGCGATCGGGGACTTGAACGCCCATCATCCGCTGTGGGGATCTAGTAGAAACGACGGTGCTGTAACATCCTGCTACGCGTAGGATGATTGATTGGAAGCCATTTATTAGTAATATTGAGGAAATCACTCGGCACGAGGATGACTCCCTGTAGTATGACTTACCTCTTCGAGACTCTACTGCACAATGGCGCTGGCAAAGGACCATCGTGGCAGTGTCCAACATCCGCTGTAGAGTGGCAGTGGTGCCAGTATTATTGGCGGGATAGCAGCCTACCGAGTGAGAGACTGAGGGGTGAGACACTGAAGTAAGTTACACCTCACAGGTGCAACAAAATAGCCGAAGTGAACGGAAGCTTCACCCTTATCCAAAGTCAATACTCGTCAGTCCTGTACATATCTTTCTGCTCCGCGGATCTTGCTGGGGCCTGTGGTTTGTCCGTACTCGCAGACCGCGGAAATGACGACCACTTTCCGATTCAAATGCTGTCGGCGCTGGCCTCGCACCAAACTGTGAATACACTCCCGAGCACCCAATGACTAAACATGTCCAGATAGCCGCTCGTAACATTTCTCGCACTAGTAGCAAACCCTTACTTCGAACCACCCACAAGCGGAACCCGGAGATCAGTCAAACCATAAAATACCACACAAAGCACTTCGGATACATAAAAAGGCCGTCGCTAGCAACCCCATGAAAGAACAAAGAACCACAGAGTTTCGTAGATCACGAAACCTGACCAACGCAATTGAGGCTTCGAAGATCACGAGCTGGAACGCGTTTCTCGAAGAGAGATCGACCAATGTTTCCACCACCGAGCTTTGGAGCTTAGGAGTGAACACGAGGCAGGTTGGCTTCTCCGTCGTAGTCAACGGAACCACAACAGTCGAACCCGACGAAATAGCTGAAACACTCGACAAACACTTCAGCTCGCAATCGTCAGTCGCTGCCCTCTCTCTAACCCTCTTAGCACGCTGCAGAAGACTCGAAAGAACGCTGATATTCTTCCTAGCAGAATCCGGACAAGACTGCAACAGAGTACTCTTCGGGTTATATAAGTAACGGCGGCACTCGCTACCGCCTACGGCAAATCTGGCAGACTAGATTACGTCAGAAGCTAGAAGAGTACTGTTGGACGGTTTGAGTCGCATCTAGAATGCCCAACCCATCCCTTCCCTTAGGAAAGCGGCCCTTGCATTCGCCACACCAAAGAAGGGTGAGACTCCCCATACGCCGAAAAACTTCCAGCCGTTTAGTTTACTACCCTGCGTAGCGAAAATTATGGAGCGAATGGTCGACAAACGGCTCATGGCCAACGTCGAAGAAAACTCCCATCTTGATCAGTGCCGGCATGCCCCTACGGCTGATGACATAGCTATACTGAGCATCGCCAAGGCCTTCAATATAGCCTACCGCGAGGGGGGGGGGGGCTCTCCGGCAACTAGCTGACTGGGGTGTCACTGGAAAACTTGGGGAATACATGGGGGAGTACCTCAACAATCGTGTTTTCAAAGTAGCTGCAACCCACAGGGATCCGTCCTTGCCATCACATTATTCCTCGTCAATTTGAATTTTCTCTTGCTCTCTCTCTCTCTCTTTGCATCTATGCTGCCGATATCATAATCGTCGTGGCGAGAGGATTGATTTAAGTGAGCATAAAGTTTCAAGCCGCAGTAAATGCCGTCGGAAGATGGGATGAAGCCAAATAGTCAATATCTCACTGTTGCTATTTCCATCACCTAGTCACTAACAGACCGGTTAAACTCAAAGACGCACCTATCCCTTTCCGTCGAGAACCAAAAATCGTCGATATCAAGCTGGACCGCCGTCTCACTTTCGTATCTGTCAAAAGAGACTGTGAGAGCAGGAAACGCCTCATTGGAACCATAAGTGCCTGGAATCCGACCTGGAACATGGAAACTGTCCTGAACGTTGGAAGTACTCTTATCACAGGAAAAGTCTTCTGCGATATTGAAATGACCAGCCACAACTTGAATGGACTTATGACGATCCTTGTTCCCCTGTACAACAGAACGACTTGGTTAGCTTCTAGCCTATTCCCGAGCACTACAGCCGAAGTAACCTGTGTCGGAGTTGGCAACTTCTCCTTTCGGTGGACGACCACTAACGTTATACTCAGACGCGCCCTGAGATTCTTTGGACGGACTTTAGCCTCTGCACCCTCGTGAAAACGGCTCAAAATATATTTTTAGAATACACCGGCACAGATCCCCCAGAAATAACTCTCTCCCAGCAACCTATCCAGGTCGCACCAAGCAGGCCCTGTACCCGAGCTCGCTCATACAAAATTCCTAGAACTGACGAACCAACGATTCCAGAACCACGTCCGAATCTACATTGACGCTTCCAAGTTGCAAATCGAGCATTTCTGTGAATCGATCGATCGTCGACAGGAGAGGTGCGTCACAGCTGTTGAAGAAAACTGGTTGTTACCTTCTTCGTTGGTGCAGATCAGACATCTCGGAGTCAGTTGACAGTCTTTCGTCTTGATGTCGTCTTCCCTGCACCTTCTGCTTTGCTCCTATCAGGTCCACTCCAGTTTCTAGCCAGGTGGCCGAACTCTTGACACTTGAAGCGCACGTCCGATCGCTGAGATCTTCCCGGTTTTTAGAGACTTGTTTGCTGCTTCGACTGAAAGCCACTTGCGTGCCGGAAGGTCCCTTCCTTATTCGGATCGTCATCTGCATTTCTCCAAGCTCGCACTGTTGTTTCAGAGCTTCTGTTAGCCTTGTCTTCCGAGGATACTTCATGCAGGTCGTTGCATTGAATGGTTGCCTTCGGGCACATGGTTCTCACTTCCACATCGTTTAGCATGACTTTCTCGGCGAGCTCTTTGTAGGCAGATCTGTTCGTCTTCGGATCCTTTTCAAGTCCAGGATCATCTCTCCGGTACGGGTGCACCTGATTTTCTGAACGTCTAGATCCTGCTCCTTGAGTGCCGGGTTTATCCACATCTCGTACAAGTCATCGTTGACTTTGACTATGAGTGCTTTACCTTTTTTCGTCGCTTAAAAATTTTTAGCTTCTCGGATGCTTTCCAATTTGAGCTACCCACGACTTCCCTTTAGGTGTTTTACCCACATTAGTGTCTGCTTCGTTCGCTACGCGTACCAGGGTGCCGGGAACCCTTCTGATCTCACATCACCTGGCGGAGGTCTTGGTATCTACAGCGTAGGACAAGGTTTTCCTTTCCTGGGGTTTGTCTTCCACCTCGTAAGTTGTGTTTCTTGGAACTTCCTGGTCTCACATTACCTGTTGAAGCTCTTGTTCTCTACGGCGCAGAAAAGGACAAGGTTTCCGTTCCCTGGGGTTTGTCTGTTTACTTACTTTCTAAGGCCACTTTGTCGGGTAACTCTGCTTTCTGCACCAGGGTTCTCCATTCCTTGACGACCAATCCGAGGATTCCGTGGAATCTTAAGAACCAATGTTTTGATGTCCTTGTGCACATTACTCCTTTTGTCGATGAAGTTGTGCCGTTCTTCCACTAGTTTTAAGCTGTTATTACACGCGGCAAGCTTGGTATATTCAACCAGGTGATGCCAACTTGCTCTTACTGCTTCTTTTTAAGCTGCGATTGTGGCTGCTGCTGCTATTAAGGTTGCTGCACCTGTTGGTGAAGCTGCTGTATTTCCTGGTCGTGCTGTCGTTGCAATGGTTGGTTTGCCGATGTGTGGGTTTCTTGCTCTTTCTCCATTTTATAGGATTCCAACTCTGGACCGCTATCTCTTCTCGTTGTACGAAGGCGCCTCTTGTGATCCCATAGTTATCTATGCAAGCCATGCTAGGGTTGACACTATCCGTCATAAGGACTAATGTTCAGAGCAAGATCGGCGTAAAATCGGGAATGGTCCCTCCGACTATAGTACCACCAACTATTGGTTACGAATTTTGAACGTATCCGGAGACCTGCCAAGGTTTTAACAGGACTGAGGCAGCCGTGTTGTTAGCTCAGTTGCCATGTCAGGTCGGAGTCATCCTACCTTACTCAGGGAGTAAGACAGTACACCCGTCAGCCCAAAGTTGTCGTCCAATTCGTGATTCGTATCCTATCCGTTGACGATGGCTATGACCAGTATGCCGTATTGAGGATTCCGCTTGGGCTAAGGTGCTTTTATGCTTAGATCTTTAATAGGATCTTAGCAGAAGCGACACTGACTCGCTTCGTCGGAGCTGCTCTCGCAATTATGATTTTTTGGAGGTTTAGTAGAACCCAATGCTACCCGAACCCTACCATATCCTAGCAAGACTACTCAACTCGCAGTAGATCCGGAGGACTCCCTTTCATGCCTAACCACTAAAAACACTCCTTACTCTTTATTTGAAATTCTTTCCTACGGAATTATCTAATCTACTCGGTGGAACCCGGTGATGCGTCGCGTACTACTCAACTGGTCCTCAGTGGTGGATCTAGTCCTCTCTGGCGGAGAGTTCCCTGGCGGCAGTTGTTGTTTCACGGCGGCCTGCATTCTTTGTGCAGAGCATGCACTTCGGTTGCTTTGTGTAGTCTATGGCAATATATCCCTTCTCCCGCATTGTCTGCACAGTTCAGATCTATCCGGGCCTCTACAGGTTTTTGCATGATGGCCGAAATCCAAGCATCTGAAACACCTCTCCGTTTGTTAAGTGGCTCTAGGGATCAATAGTAACGACCGCACTGACCATCCGACTTTGCACGTTACCGGTCGATAAAAGCTGGTTGGATGCAGCTGCCGATAAGCGTATCGCTGATGTCTGTGTGCCACTGTACGCCTTCCTCAATCTGGTTGACATCCGCTCTTTCTCCAGGTTACATTGGTCTATTAGCGCGCTTCTCGCTGCGTCTTCCGTTATGATCGCGTCCAGATTCCTGCACTACACAACTGCTTCCTGAACTAATGCTGTCACGTTCGTTTGTCCTCCCACCGCGTCTGCCTTCGAACAGTATCTTGCCTTGCTGAGTGCATCTGATTCTTACTATGTTCTCCCCAACTCCTTCAGTTTGGAATCCTCTCTCACCCTATTGTGATTCGTAACGTGTGTCACGCCGTCGTTTGCTTTGACTACTATAGCATCTCCCCTCTACCTCTACTGATCTTCTTTCTTCTTTTCATCCTTTTTTTCTCTCGTCTACGGTTCGCATTCGCTCTCCATTTGTCGTCTGTTTCGCTGTCTTTCACCGACCTTTTTGGGCTTCTTCGGTTGCTCCTCCTCTCCTGGTA